>NW_026652291.1:67581803-67619591 GCF_009828535.3 Hylobates moloch | reverse complement strand
TCAACCATTGGGGAAGACAGCGTGGTGATTCCTCAAGGATGCAGAACTAGAAATACCATTTGACCCAGCCATCCCATTACTGGGTATATACCCAAAGGATTATAAATCATGCTGCTATAAAGGCACATGCACACATATGTTTATTGCGGCACTATTCACAATAGCAAAGACTTGGAACTAACCCAAATGTCCATCAATTATAGACTGGATTCAGAAAATGTGGCACATATACACCATGGAATACTATGCAGCCATAAAAAAGGATGAGTTCATGTTCTTTGTAGGGACATGGATGAAGCTGGAAACCATCATTCCCAGCAAACTATAGCAAGAACAAAAAACCAAACACCACATGTTCTCACTCATAGGTGGGAATTGAACAATGAGAACACTTGGACACAGGAAGGGGAACATCCTACACTGGGACCTGTAGTGGGGTAGGGGGAGGGGGAGGGAAAGCATTAGGAGATATACCTAATGTAAATGATGAGTTAATGAGTGCAGCACACCAACATGGCACATGTATACACATGTAACAAACCTGCACGTTGTGCACATGTACCCTAAAACTTAAATTAAAAAAAAAATGCCTTTCATAACAGCATAAAAATATACTCTGAAGACTACAAAATATTATTGAATGAAATTAAAGATATAAAAGGAAAAACATCCCCTATTCATGGACCAGAAGCCTTAATTAACATTAAGATGAAAATACTCCCCAAACTGATCCAGAGATTTAACACAGTCTTTGTAGACATTCACAAATTCTAAAATTCATAAAAAATTGCAAAAGACCCAGAAAAGCCGAAACAATAAAGTAGGACTCACATGTGTCCTGATTTCAAAATATACTAAGAAAGCCATGATGATCAACACAGTGTAATACTGGCACAAGAACAGACCTATAGATCCAAATAATGGAATTGAGAGTTCAGAAATAAACCCATACACATCAAGTGATTTTCAACAAGGTTTCCAAAACCATTACAGGGGAGAAAGAATAGTCTTTTCAACAGATAGCAGTGGAACAACTGGATATGCAAAAAGATGAAACTGGATCTTCATACCCTATTAAAAAATTATACAATTCTTAGAGGAAAACTCAGGGTCAAATCTTTATGACCTTAGATTTGGCAAAGGATTCTTAGATATGCCACGAAAAGCCCAGGCAACAAAAGAAAAAAAAATACACTGGACTTCGCCGAAATAAACTTTTGCACTTTAAAAGACACCATCACAGAAAGAGAAAAGACAACCCAGAGAATGGGGGAAAAAAATCTGGAAATCATGTATCTGATACGGGATCTGTATCAATATTACAAAAAGGCAAAATAACGCAATTAAAAATGGACAAAGGGGCCAGGCGTGGTGGTTCAAGCCTGTAATCCCAACACTTTGGGAGGCCAAGGTGGATGATGGTGGTGCGTGCCTGTAATCCCAGTTACTTGGGAGGCTGAGGCAGGAGAATTGCTTGAACCCCAGAGGCAGAGGTTGCAGTGAGCTGAGATTGCGCCACTGCACTCCAGCCTGGGTGACAGAACAAGACTCCGTCTCAAAAAAAAAAAAAGACAAAGGATCTAAACAGACATTTCTCCAAAGATATACAAATGGCCAATACACATGTGGAAAGATTCTTGACTTCATAAGTCATCAGGAAAATATAGATAACAAAGCAAGTGTTAGTAATGAAGTGGAGAAGTGAGAACCCTCATACACTGCTGCGGGGAATGTAAAATGGTGCAGCTGCTTTGGAAAACAGTCTGTAGTTCTTCAAATGATTAGTTACTAAGTGACGCAACAATTCCACTCTTAGGTATATACCTAAAAGGAATGAAAACATACATTCACACAGAATTATGGTGGCCATTATCTATGGTTCCACGTGGACAGCAACAGGTCTTGTCTAGAATACACACTTATTTGGATGTGTATACCTGGTAGCTGCAGGAATCATCTTTAACAATATTTAACATTATTAAATAACATTATTTAACAGCAGAAACAATTTCAATTTAGACCTCCTACTTATGTATCATTTGATAAAGAAACTCACTTTACTGCAGGTGCAGTTCAACAATGTGCTAACAACCATTATCTATCATAGACTAACTTACATACCTCACCAAACAAAGTATTGGAGCAAATGTTTGAAACGCTTTTCAAATTGGTAATGAGAGACAGAGTTACTTGCATGATGGAATGTGTGTCAAAACATAAAAGGCATGGAATTAAAGGGGGACTCACCACTAAATAGATTATAGAGATACTTCAGGAAAAATAAGGGAGAGGTGGAGTAATAACACAGGAACTAACAATTTCCTCCATATTTCTGAACATTTTTCTTTTTCTCTGACTTATCATGTAGAACATGGATATGGATAACATTTACAAGCTCAGGAAGAAGGATCAGTTGCAAACATGACATGAAGATAATACCTCTAAATATAACTGTCTGAGGAATGTTGGAATGGAATGTTTTTATTTTCACCTATCTAAGCTTGGAATCAATGTTTTTTTTTTTGTTTAAGATTAATGTTTAATCTTTCCTCACATGTGGACAAGATAGTCCTATAAACTTGTAGTTATCCACCTCAACATCATGTGACTGGGAACGGACGAAGGGGAAAAGCACTGGCCAGTCTCACACTGCTGTCAGCTCCACAGGTAAGTCCTCTTGCCAAATCTGATGGTCTCCTAACTCAGAAGTCAAGGTCTGGGTAAAAAACTAACGACAGGAGAAAGGAGGAAAAGTCTTTACTCTCAGAGAGGGAGCCAACAAGTGAATAATGCAAAAGAGAAAGTTAACATTATTTTGGTATCTCGTAAGAGCCTGGAAGCAAGAGAATGCCCTTAGCTATATTTACACGTGCCCATAAGAACTGATGAAATTGTCTCCTTTATTTGAAGCTGTCTAAGGGGTTGCAGGAGATTTAATAATTTAATCTGCAGAATTTTGTCTGAATCTTGATGCTAATAACATCTTGAGGATAAACACAGAATAATTCTAATGCTTGCCTTTTGGCTCCTGTTGGTTTTATCTATTGTAGGGAACCACTTTTGGGAGGCAAAATTAGGACACTGTTGTCTCTGAAATGCACACAAATGATTTTGTTGAACAATGAAGTCACAGACCACCACATAACTATTAAACACAATTATGATTTGTTAAGAAAGGTGTCCAGAAACACAGACATAAAATAACTGCTGCATTTCCAACTAGTCATAGTATCATGTGCTCTAATGCCTATGTACTTTGTTTCTGTGGGCGGAAGGCACTAAGGTTAAAAAAATTCTTAGTACTGAAACCAAGTAAAGGATAACTAGGTGGGCTTACACACTTATAGCCCTGATCTTTTGCTGAGAATAATTACTACTCATATGACACTGTCTCGGGGAACTGAAAACTTTTGTCTTCCCTCGCCCGCCATCTCTCAAAAGGTTCCTGAAAGATTTTGGATCCAAAAGATATATTCAAACTATATTCAAGCAATAAAAAATGGCAACAACTTATTTGGTGGTTAAACCAATTTGGGCAGAAACACTGGCACAGTTCTATGAGTCCTATGGTAAGCCCAATTTGCCTTTAATGAAAAGAGACATACTGAGCAAGACGACTTAATGACCTACTGGTTGTTGACAAGAAATGTTATTTCAGGAGGAAGGGAAATGGTGGCAAGCAGCCTGGAAAAATGATAAAACAAACTCAACAGTTACATAAAGATGGAAAGACACATGTACTCAGACTCAAGAAGGATTAAGTATGCTCCTCAATTAAAAGCCAAAGTAGTGCAAGGAAAATGGCCTGGTATCTTGGCAGAGCGAGCAAAAAGAATGAATTTATGGGAAACTTATGGTGCCTCAGTCAATTACAACATTTTGGCATATAAGCAAGAACTGATTTTGTTGAGAAAGATGAGAAAACATTTAGTAAGCAATCTAAATCATAATGTAATTGCTACTTGGTGCAAATGGTATCACTGGTGAGGTTCATATGAACAAATCCTATGACCAAATGAATGAGCAAATGTATAAGGAAACTGAATTAAAACCCCTACAAGATGGTCTTCTGGTAAAAGACTAGATTATCAGAGAAAGAACTAGATTAATAATTGTTATAAAATTTCACAAAACTCAACTTTCTGTGGTAGAAAGAGGTAAAACCGTCAAGCTTGTACATGATTAAGAACAAGTTTTCACTGGACTATCTGGTAAACTGCAATTTTTTAAAAAGTTATAATCTACTTCAGTAACTACAAATTATTAGTATTTTGGTGTTTATCTTCTTGTTTTTCTGTTATATAATGTAAAAGATGCCAAAAGAAGAATGATGACAAGTGATTAAAAAAGCTTAACCAAGGGTAAGAGCGTGTGGAATGCGTAAGTGTCTATTGCAACCATGTGTTTATCCCTGGGAACACCTGGAACCAGTCATGTTGCTAACTGTTGGCCAAACCTGAATGAAATGTTCTAACTAGTGATGAATATAGCCCTGTGCTAGAGTCAAGACTAGGGGGCAACTTGTATTAGTTTGTCAGCACTGTTTATAGAGATGGTTAGCATCTGGTTTCTGTCATATTCCCTTGGTTTCTGCTTTTGAGCCTGGTCATGCAACTTAATTTTCGCTATGAAACTAGAGGAGTATTAACCATTCCCACTTGAAAACTGGCACAAGACAAGGATGCCCTCTCTGATCACTGCTATTCAACATAGTATTGCAAGTTCTGGCCAGGGCAATCAGGCAAGAGAAAGAAAAAAGACATCCAAATAGGAAGACAGGAAGTCAAACTGTCTCTGTATGCAGATGACATGATCCTATATTTAGAAAGGCCCACACAGTCTCAGCCCAAAAGCTTCTTAAGCTGATAAACAACTTCAGCAAGGTCTCAGGATACAAAATCAATGTGCAAAAAATCACTAGCATGCCTATACAACAGTAACAGTCAAGCCGAGAGCCAAATCAGGAAGAAGCTCCCATTCACAACTGCCACAAAAAGAATAAAATACTCAATACAGCTAACTAGGGAGGTGAAAGATCTCTACAAGCAGAACTACAAACCACTGCTCAAATAAATCAGAGATGACACAAACAAATGGAAAAACATTCCATGCTCATGGATAGGAAGAAGAAATATCATTAAAATGGCCATACTGCCCAAAGCAATTGATAGATTCAATGCTATTCCTATTAAATTACCACTGACATTCTTCACAGAACTAGAGAAAACTATTTTAAAATTCATATGGAACCAAAAAAGAGCCAAAATAGCCAGGGCAATCATAAGGAAAAAGAACAAAGCTGGAGGCACCATGCTACCAGACTTCAAACTATACAGGGCTATACAGTAGCCAAAACAGCATGGTACTGGTATAAAAACAGACCTACAGACCAATCAAACAGAACAGAGAACCAAGAAATAAGACTGCATACCTACAACCATCTGATCTTCGACAAACCTGACAAAAGCAATGGAGAAAGGACTCCCTATTCAATAAATGGTGCTAGGATAACTGGCTAGCCATATGCAGAAAACTCAAACCGGACCTCTTCCTTACACCACATACAAAAATCAACTCAAGATGGATTAAAGACTTAAATGTTAAACCCTAAACTATAAAAACCCTGGAAGACAACCTAGGCAATATCATTCTGGACATAGGAATGGGCAAAGATTTCATGACAAAGACACCAAAAGTAACCACAACAAAAGCAAAAATTGACAAATGGGATCAAACTAAAGAGCTTCTACATAGCAAAAGAAATTATCAACAGAAAACCTATAGGATGGTAGAAAGTTTGTGCAAACTATGCATCCAGCAAAGGTCTAATATCCAGCATCTATAAGGAACTTTACAAGAAAAAACTACCCCAGCCCAGGTGGGTAGCTCACACCTGTAATCCCAGCACTTTAGGAGGCTGAGGTGGGCAGATCACTTGAGGTCAGGAGTTCAAGACCAATCTGGCCAACATGGTGTAACTCCGTGTCTACTAAAAATACAAAAATTAGCTGGGTGTGGAAGGGTGCGCCTGTAATCTCAGCTACTTGAGAGGCTGAGGCAGGAGAATCGCTTGAATCTGGGAGGCAGAGGTTGCTGTGAGCCGAGATGGCACCACTGCACTCCAACCTGGGCAATGGAGTGAGACTGTCTCAAAAAAAAAAAAAAAAAAATCCCATAAAAAAAGTGGGCAAAGGACATGAACATTTTCAAAAGACATACATGTGGCTAAAAATCATATGAAAAAAAGCTCAACATCACTGATCATTAGAGAAATGCAAATCAAAACCACAATGAGATACCATCTTACACCAGTCAGCATTTTTTTTTTTTTTTTTTTTTTAAGATGCTGGTGAGGTTTTGGAGAAAAAGGAACACTTATACACATCCCTTTTTGGAACATTGATGGGAGTGTAAATTAGTTCGGCCATTGTGGAAGACAGTGTGGCGATTCCTCAAAGACCTAAAGACAGAAATACCATTCAACTCTGCAATCCCATTACTGGGTATATACCCCAAATAATATTAATCATTCTATTATAAAGATGCATGCACAGGTATGTTCACTTGCAGCACTATGCACGATAGCAAAGACATGGAATCAACCTAAATGTCCACTGATGTTAGACTAGATAAAGAAAATGTAGTACATGTATACCATGGAATACTATGCAGGCATAAAAAAAATAAGATCATGTTCTTTGCAGGGACATGGATGGAGCTGCAGGCCATTATCGTTAGCAAACTAACTCAGGAACAGAAAACCAAATACTGCATGTTCTCATTTATAAGCGGGAGCTAAATGATGAGAACACATGGACACATCAGAGGGGAACAACACATACTGGGGCCTGGTGGAGGGTGGGAAGAGGGAGAGGATCAGGAAAAATAACAAATGGGTACTAGGCTTAATACCTGAGTGATGAAATAATCTGTAAAGCAAACCCCATGACACGAGTTTACCTATGTAACAAAACTGCACTTGTACCCCTGAACTTAAAAGTTATAAAAATAAAAAACCTTTGTACAAGACCAGGGCTCTTCTGAAACTAAGGTATCTCACATACATCTTGGTGGTTCACGATGCAAAGATGAAGCGTGCTCTATGAAACTGAGATAGAATCCCAAGAGTAGTTATTTGTTTTGGAGCTCTGTGGCACCTGTCTGTGTGTTTTTGTCTTCATTGTACCATAATCCTCTACCATCATTAAGGCCATACATGACATAAGGACATAAAGAATGATCATTAATGTTAAGTGAATAAGTGAAGATTACAAAATGACATTCTAAAAATAGCTAATTCTGTTGCCCCTGAATTTTAAATAGTGTTTTTCCTCTTCAAAGTATGCTCTTTCCTTCCTTTCTTTCTGCTTAGCTGTCTGCCACTCCCTGCACTCCCTTTCATTTGCTACCTCTATAGCTCCTGTTTGCTGAAAAAACAAAACAAAAAAATCCAAGTTTGTTAGAAGTATGTTGTTGATTTAAGCTAATAGGATAGGAGTAAAGTGCATATTATTCAGATAAATGAGTTTTGTAAATCGTTTCACCACGAGTTTTTTTTTTTTTTTGGGAAGAGGTCTCTAAGCATTTGATGTTATACTAAGACAGGTAGCTGCAAAGTGCATTGTATCAATAAGATACATTGTTTTCTAGATTAAGTACAATTTCAGGCCAGAAATGAATGTGACAGGAATAGGAAAACAATAAACATTTAAAAATCATATATGCATGATTTTAAAACTACCTTTTAGAAAAGAAGTTATAGAAGGATCAGGATAGCTATCAGAGAATGCTAGTGTTCTACCTATGAAACCATCTAACAACAGAATAAAAAGGCTAAATAAAATGTACCTTTATGTAGTCAACAAGATTCTGATATTCAATGTAGTTGCCTCCTCCCACCACAAAAACAATGGCCTAAAATGCAAACAGATGAAAAAAAAACATGGTTTTTAGTCTGAAACCTATTCTAAAATTAAAGTTAAAAAATGCTAGCCAAAAGTCATATTCTAAGCCCCTGATGCTATTTTAATTATTAAGAAATGTTTCTAAAAAGTCAATTTATAAATTTCTAATGTCTCTTGAGTAGTATGAAGAAGAGATTTTTCAGAAACAATTTAGAGGAAAATAACTATAATTTCCAATATATGTTATTTACTGTATATTTTACAGAGAAGCTTCTTTGTATTTCAAATGAAAACAGTCATGATATCTTCACAAATGTTTGGAATCCAATTTCAGAAAAAGGTTCCACACATGTAAAACTCTCACTGCAATCTGAAATACTTCATTTCCTGTGAATTATTTGTCAGTTATTTTTAAGCTTAAAATATTATAAGCAGCTTTATAAATTAGAAAAATATAATTGCCAGGCCAAATTACCATACATTAATCATCATAAAGCCATGTTTAGGACAGACAGTCTTCAAGATTGGTCACCTTTCATCTTTCCTTTCTAGGAATATAGAATTTTTATATGAAACTTACCTCTTGGAATGGATTTTTATTTCTGGGAACTGAGCTGTAATAAAGAAAAACAATACTGAAAATTTCACCCATGGCTTTTATTATGAATAAAATAGGTATGGGAAATACACACACGTGCACTATTAGGTAAGTATTTACAATTCTACCTCCTTCACCTTCTTAGAGGGGTGGGTCCTTTAATTTTGCAGAGCCAGGTAGTGAACTGGGTTTCATAAGAAGAAGCTAGAAAAGGGAGATATCTCAGAGTCTAAAAGGAAATGGGTCAACCTATTACTTTAAAATAAAATTCGAGATGACTGAGCAGCAACTCCCATGAGGAGGAGCGTAAGTCTGGGTTTGTGGTGAATGGATAAGGCATATACTTTATGTGGCAAATTTTTACCATATTCAATATTATATGTAGTTTGTGGGTATCTACATTTGTGGAAAAACTGTATAAATACATGTATGGGAAGAATAACAACTCAGGAAGCAAATGGGTAAGGGAGGGAGGGATCTGAATTTTGCTGCAGCTTATTTATTAAACATCTCTTAGACACCAAAGTATTATAAAGACATTTTTCAAAGCTTTTGTGAGTCTAGACTTACATTTGAGTGCTAAAACAGGCTGTAGAGTATGACTTAAAAGGACAACTTAGATTTTCCCCTAAGTAATTTTTGAAAATTTCAACTGAGAAAAGAGGGCTATCATAACTTTCTTAATTGTTCAGAGGCTGATGACACAGTCTGTCACCTTTTCCTCATTTCTATGGCCTGTCTGAATATTCCACAGAGGAAGCTACAAGTCCACCTGACTGAAATGCCTCTTCAGTGTTTCAGTTCCTTAAAGAGTAGACATGGATGAGGAGAGGTAAGACTTATAGAATAGTATTATTAGTTATTAATCACCAAGATTTAACTGTGATGGGACAGCTCAGGAGAAGGCTCTGTTAAAAATGAAACTCTAAGCTTATCTGTCTTATCAATGCTAATATTCTTCCTCATTACCATGCATAAACTACATTAAGGATTAAACATTTCTCAGTAAATTTCCAAGAAGCCAAGTATAGTCTCCCTTGATACCCATGAAGGACTGGTTCCAGGAACCTCCACAGACACCAAAGTCCACAGATACTCAAGTACCTTATGTAAAATGGTGTAGTGTTTGCATATAACCTACTCACATCTTCCCATATACTTTAAATAATCTCTAGATTACTTATAATACCTAATACAATGTAAATGCTATGTAAACAGTATTACAAACTATATAGTTTACATTGTATTAGGTATTGCTTAGAGAATAAACACAAGAAAAAAATAGTCTGTACATGCTCCGTATAGATTCAACCATCCGTTTTTTCCCCCAAATATTTTCGAACCCTGGTTGGTTGAATCCATGGATGAGGAACCCACGCATACTGAGGGCTAACTGTATATCTACTTGTTAGCTAAATGCAAGGAAGGAAAAAATGTAAGTTGGAGAATCATCAATATAGGAAAAAGTTGCCAATCCATTGTTGTAAAGTGTACAATCAGTGGTTTTTAGTATATTTACAGAGTTGTACAACCATCACTGTCTAATTTCAGAACATTTTTATCACCCCTAGAAGAAGTCCTGTACCCTTTAGCAGTCAATCCTCATCCCCCTTTCCATAATCCATTCTTTGTCAAATTCTCTTTTGCCAACAGCAGCTGCTATTGGCAGTTCTTACGCAATTTTGGTGATATTTCTGGTAAATTCAGAAAAGGGAATAACGTTTCAAGTTATCAAACCATTTAATCTAATGACTAGATTATTTTCACACCATCTACAAAGATATGAAAGCTTGGGATACAGCAAATGTAAAGTTCTGAAGATCCCAAACATAAGGAACAGGCAACAAACTAGCTTCATCTAAGTTTCAGTGCTACAGACAAATCAGTCCAAGGCAGTTATTCCCGCCCCCCACCCCCCTGCCTCCAGTTCTGCCTATTCTTTTTCTGTATCTTGTAGGCTATTTGTCAAACCACCGCTAATTAAATCATGAAAAATAATATCCATAAGGATATCTTACCATCCAATGTCTGTGATAAAATGCAGAATTTATTTATAGAATGCTTCATTGACATAAGGTGTTATATAGCAATGGTTCCCAGTGACTTTAATTTTATGGACTAGTTAAATAAAAAACAACCAAACAACTGGCATCCAATATAAAGCTCCTATTTTTTTCAATTGGTCCAATAAGAATATTCATTTAAAAACACGTTATCGAAATTTCCCTCACCCACAATTAGTTTCTAACACCTCCACCATTTCATAAAAACACCAGTAAACGTCTAAATGAATTTGGGTGTGTGTATATGTGGAAGGAAAAACATCTAAATGCCAAGTATCATTACTAGAGATATCTTTGGATAATGAGATTATACATACTTGTTTCCTTACGAGTTTTCCATATAGTTTGGATTTTTAATAAGCAGTACTATATAATAAAAAAATCAATTATTTCCATTCTTGAGGGGAAAAAATCCACAAGTTAAACAAGACAAAAGCTGCTTACCTGTCATTGCCCCGCAGCATTTTGGGATCAAAATATCTATAGTCATCAGTTTCCTATTTAAAAAAATAGAACTTTACCATGACTGTGGAATTTCTCTTCAGAAGGTCAGTTTGGCTTAGAGTATCCTATTTTAATGAATCTATCAATTTTGTAGAATGTATAACAACCACCCCTAATACTTAATGAGCACTTACTATGTGCTAACCTTTACTCTAAGTGCTTTAGATGAAATTACTCAATCCCAATAATGGTCTATCAGGTTGTTACTGTTACCCTCATTTTTCAGATTGGCAGTTTGGGGTAGAGAAAAGTTATGTAACTTTTCTAAAGTCACATGACTAGTAAGTATGGGAACTACAGGATTTGAACCCAGGCAGTCTACTTTCAATGCCCAAGTTCTTAATTACCATGCCAGAGAAACTAATTCTCTTCTGGAGTGTTGACAGGACTATCAAAACCTGATTCTTGACAAATATGCTACACATGTTGCTACTATTTAGTCCTGTACCCAATGGGGTGGACACTGCTAATCAATCATAGCACTCTCAGTAAACCCATAGTGTAAGGATCCTTCAACACTTTGCTCCAAGAAACCACTACCAGCCAGACTTACAAGGCAAGATAACCTATCTGATATCTTGCCTTAGTTTTAATTTATTCAATTAAGAAATGAAAGGAAAACATTTAATAAATGAACTGATAAAAATGCATCTAGAATTAGATTACAGCATTTCAAATGGATACAATCAAGATTATTTCTCAGGTCTAACTTAGTATACTTTGCTAATCTCTTTAGCATTTTGCTAATCTCTTCATTGCCTCCAAATCAATTTGTCCATCTGGGAACAGGAGAAGGATGAGAATGCAGGCAGCTGCCTCACCTAGCAGATGAAGAAACACTTTCAAAACAGAAAAAGTTACTTTTTTCTAATTAAGTAAAAAAATATCTGCAATAGTATGCCTTGAGTTATAAAGTGAAAGTCAAGGGAACTGATCAATGAACTTTCATAGCTTGGAGAAACATTTCAGTAAGATCCACAAGGTAGCCATCCATGTGTTTATGACAGAGAAATGTGGAAGGAATGTGTATGCTGGAATGAGCACCAGGCAGGAATATAGCAGTAGCAGGTTTCTGGTTCTAATTCTGCTACTAAAAGTAGTGTGACTTGGGAAGTCACAACATTTCTTGGTTGCCTCTCCTCCACTGTTAAGATGACTTATGTTTCTTTAACTCTCTAGTTCTGAGATTCCATGAAGGGAATGATTCTTGCCCTAATCAATACAGCATAATGGTAAGAAACTTGGCCTTTAGTTAAAATCTTAATTTAAGTTTGACATTTATTAGTTTTGTGTACTTGGGCAAGTTACATTGCACTACAGTGTCCTCATCTATAAAATGAAAATAATAATACTAGTACTTTTCTCAGAAAGTTCTAATGAGGATTAAGTGAGATAATAGGTGAAAAATGCTTTTTTTTTTTTTTTTTTTTTAAGGCAGAGTCTTGCTCTGTCACCCAGGCTGGAGTGCAGTGGCATGATCTCGGCTTACTGCAAACTCTACCTCCCGGGTTCAAGCAATTCTCCTGCCTCAGCCTCCAGAGTAGCTGGGATTACAGGTGCATGCCACCACACCCCACTAATTTTTTGTAGAGACGGGGTTTCACCATGTTGGCCAGGCTGGTTTTGAACTCCTGACCTCAAGTGATCCGCCTGCTTTGGCCTCCCAAAGTGCTAGCATTACAGGCTTGAGCCACTGAAAAATGCTTTGAACGATTTCTGGAACATGATAAGTACTCAGTAAATGTTAGCTATTATCATTATTACTGTCATTATTTTTCATCTCAACTTCAAGATTAGGGACAGTAACAAAATATCACAGAATTTTTTCTTTCTTTTTTTGAGACAGGGTCTCACTCTGTCACCCAGGATGGAGTGCAGTGGCACAATCTTGGCTCAATGCAGCCTCAACCTCCCGAGCTCAAGTGATCCTCCCACCTCAGCCTCCTGAATAGCTGGGACTATAGGTGCGCATCACCACACCAGGCTAATTTTTTGTATTTTTTGTAGAGACGGGGTTTCACCACGTGGCCTAGGCTGGTCTCAAACTCCTGAGCTCAAGTGATCTGCCAGCCTCGGCCACCTAAAGTGCTGGGATTACAGGCATAAGCAAACATGCCTGGAAAGTATCAAAATTTCTTAGCCCCCTTTGTATTTGGCACCTGTCTAAAGTTTTGCATTTACTTATATTTTTAATCTTTATAGTTGCTTGGCATAGTATCTTCTGGAAGTTTATTGCCTATTAGGAAGCAGTATTCTCTAAGTCAGTTAGTCATAAATGTATACCTCCCTTAGGCTTTTCAGGAAGAACCCTTTCTTCATGTATTCTAGGATGTAGTGACAAAGTCTATTATTATTTCATTGTATACCACTTTATCTGTATTGATTCCCAGATGGAAGAATCCAATCCTTTTTAGTTTATCATTATAAATGATTCTCCCATTCCTTTCATAATATTAACTGCCCTTTTGAGATGTTTTATTACACTGTATCTTTGTTTTCACACCAGTGAATTTTAAAATTTGTTAGTTTCTTATTACAGTCATGTTCTGACAATTACAAAAAAGGTCACACTCATCTGAAGATACTGTTCTCACTCTTTCTTAGGATTGGAATCCTAAGCCTCACTGCCAAGTCTATAGGGACTTAGATCAACTCAAACCAGGGTTTTGATGTGGGCAGGATCATGCTGCCTGTTTTTGATTCCAGATTCTTGTGGTAATAACCACCTTTTGGTTGCGACAGTAACAGGATGGGATGTTTTATGAAACAGATTGTGATGATTTTTACATTCCTTTCTTGAATCACAAACAGATAGCTTAGAAACCCATTCTTTAAGTCAATGCTAATGGTATTGACCCATTTGTCTATTCACCCAATGACTTCGTTGTCAATTTACTTCTTCAGCCCAAAAGAATTTAGTGCCCTGTAAACATATGTACTTAACATTTTTACTATGCACTTCTTTCCTAATTTAACTTTTATAAAATTAAATTGGTTTGGTACTCTTTATACAATATCAACAGATGCTCACTGGTTCTTTTTTCATTTACAGAAATTTGTTCCTTAGGATATATTTTACATTTAATTATACATATAGGATATAATCTACATGACATTTGAATGAGAGCTGGCCAGAATGGGTATGGCAGCTGAGAAAACCAATTCCTAGAATCTGTGATAATGGCTAAAAAAGGCTTCTTGAGAACATGGACTCTTCCTTTCCCTCATGTATTCTGCTGTGATTAAGCTCACAAGGAACTCAATCTGATTTTATCCTCTTTCATACTAGTCAGTTTGACACATTCGGGAATTTACAAAGTATGTTATATGGTACTCACAGGGTTTGACTTCATCTCCATAAGATTGTCCAAAATACGAGTAACAGGTAGATTCTGTGGAAAAGTATTTTGTTAAATATTAGAATATTAAACCAAAGTTCTCTATTAAAACAACCTGATCATTCTACAGATAAATATGCTTACCTTTCAATTAAACACATTCTAAGATTAAGTAGTCTGTGAATGGTAAAGGTGATGTCAAAGATGTAAATACTCTTGGCACTACTCAAGTTTCCACAGGAAAATATAATTCTAAGTAAAATGCTTCTTTAAATGTTTTAGGTTTTAGTACAAATACATGTTTGGGCTTTTTACTTTGTTGGGTGTTTGCTTTTAATACTAGTAACTGCAAGCTTTTGTTTTGATCAAACAAGAATCCCGTTTTTTTGTTTTGTTGTTTTTTTTTTTGAGATGGAGCCTCGCTGTCACCCAGGCTGGAGTATAGTGGCACAATCTCAGCTCACTGCAGCCTCTACCTCCTGGGTTCAAGTGATCCTCCTGCCTCAGCCTCCCAAGTAGCTGAGAATACAGGCTCGTGCCACCATGCCGGGCTAATTTTTATATTTTTAGTAGAGACAGGGTTTCACCATGTTGGCCAGGCTGGTCTCGAACTCCTGACCTTAGGTGATCAGCTTCCCCTAAGTGCTGGGATTACAGGCGTGAGCCACCATGCCTGGCCAGAATCCCACTGTATTTTTTTCATTTCCTCTCTGTGGATTATAAAAGTTTTCTTTAAAAATAAAGTAACTTTTAAAGTTCGTGAAAATGTATATTAAATGATGTAAGAGTTCGTTCATTTCTAATAAAAAGGTATTTTTTATACTTTGGAAAATGGGGATATGGATATACGAACAACTTTATTGATCATTTTTATTTTGCCTGGGATAAGTTCCAAGTTTTCAGTGTTGCACTGCATCATCTTACAGAACAGATTCCACTTTGAACATGAAATGTACACACTGGCAAAAGGTTGTCTCCTGACTTGTTTACGGGCTGTGGCATAAGAAATACTGTTACATTTCAGTCTGACAAGTTTTATTATTTTGAACATAAGTCAAATTTAGAAAATTTAGTGGGTGACTATTATGTCTATTCAAAGTGCATTCCTAATGAAGTGTTATTCTGTTCATTTTCAACTAGTATTTCCTTTGTGAATTGTACAGGATGTTCTGAAGAGAAGTCTTGTATCTATTGTACTTTATGTATTTCAGAGACTTCATACAACAAAAACATTCAATCTGATTGTTTATAGATCAGATAAAAATCTATAGATAACACATTACTATTATATAAGGATTTTTCATTTTGATAACACATTACTATTACATAACGATTTTCCATTTTCTTAGATCATAAAACATTTTATTGTTATTAAAATGGACAGTCACTAAGGATACTGCTGCCTTCCCTAGACTGGGAAAGTAAAAACCTTTTTAGATCGTCTCAGGCAAGTAAAATTAAAATTAAAGCTATTTCATTTGTGTTGGCTAGGTACTTTCAAATATAAATACAAGCATCAAATGTTCAAGCTGTCTGAATATACTTCTGAATACTATTCAGATTTTTTTTTTTTTTTAAAAAGGTGGCTCAAAATTTTACCTTTTAAGTTTTGTTTCAAATAAAATTGAGTCTGTTCACTTAAGAGTGAGTCTAAACTAGTTTCTCTAAAGAGTAACTGGGTGCAGATTTAAATGTGCTTTAAATAAAGATTTTAAAATGCTTTATCCAAAGGAGAAAACTATAGTTAGGAATTCCAAGTAATACCAGCAAAAGATAATGAAGTACTTTGCAACATAACAAGAATAAATAATTCAAAAATTCTGGAACAAAAGAACATTGTAAATTGTTTTGTAAAATTTTACTAAAATTGACAACTTTATATCAATTTCTCTATTTACACTGAGTTCTGTGTTTATCTTCCTGCATTGTACTCTTAGATCTATACAATGGAGGAAAATTTAGAAAAGATTATATATAATGATAAACCATAAGGGTCATATTATTTTTATTATATTTGTGAAAATAATTGGAAGTTTGAAGATTCATACCAATATTCCATAAATCTTTATTTAGTATAAAATGAGATTTTCCTAAGGATACAATTAAGTTTTACTTTGTGTTTTATAGTTCTGCTATATCTGAAGACAAGTCTGCCACATAGGTCATTAAGTAACATGAGAAAAATTTCTTTCCAGCAAAATTGTTCAAAAATTAAAGAGCCCAGAGACAACTCTTATGTTTTTGTCTGGTTTTTACAACCAAATAACACACCAAAATCATCTACCACTCCCATACAATACAATATTCACATGCTCCCATACATTAATGGAAGCTTCAAGTACAGAGAATGATTTTAAAAAATACATAATGTCTTTAAACATAGGAAAGAGTACTTCAGGAAACAACTTTTGAGATCTGTCACCAGCTAATGCTCTAGCTAGCCTCCATTCTTTGCCTAGATAAAGGCCTGAACTGACTTAGTCATTTAAAAAATCAATTATATATTTAGAATAATTTACATATCAGATTAATCAGGTTTTACTGGTTAAAAAAACCAGATTTTAGCAGCTAACATACTAGCACATGGAAAACATCAGAACAAAACCATACAATATTCTTTGCTCAACAAATAGTGTGTTATCTTATGTGTCTTTAGAAACATAAAAAGTCTGTGTGCTTCAGTAAAAGGGGTATAAATAAAATTTTATCAAATGAAAAACTCAATTGTTGTAAGAATTCCCAAGCATATTTTTTGTTTTTGGAAATTGTTGTTTAGAAATAAAACAGAAAACATTATTGTATAGTTAGCAACTAAATTTTTATTAGAAAGCCATTTTAGATACAGATTTGAGAGGCAGAGTCCTATACACAGGAACATCCTAAATTAAAATTCTTCAAATTTCAAATACATGAACTAGAAACTTTATCTGAAAAAAATATAGTGAGAAATCTATTTCCAAAAATCCTAACTCATTTTATGACTTTAGTCATGTTTTATGATTTTAGTCACTGGAAAAGCTTAGGTAAAAACAATGTTAACTTTATTTCTGATGGTGTATTACAAAACAAAATAAAATATGTACAAAAACTTAAAAAAAAAAGACAACTAAGAAATATAATATAGTTCTATAACCAAAATAGGGAATTTTTTTTCCTTTGAGTTCTCTTAGAATTAGCCACTTGTTGACCTATATTGACAACTGATCTATGGTGACTATTTATAACTTTTCCCTTGCAGCCCTGGGCTTCAGATGATACTCTGATGTCGAAGCTGGCAGTGGGGTTGGGACAAGAATTGCTACTGTACTGATTATCAGAGCCCTGGAGAATGAAAAAGCCCTATGTGGACCTCCTGTAAGAGGATGCTTATCTTGAAGGCAGTTATCAGCCAAGTAAAGAATTAGATGGCGTGTGTGGACACTGGAAACACTGGAGATGAGAGATGTATCAATGACAGAAGGGTGGAAAGTTGCCAGTGAAGTGAAGCTAGGAGGAGAGGAAATAAGACGGGCTGTCTCTTTCCAAAATTTAAAATTATAAACCAGACTGGGATCTACAGAGTCTATCTAATACCCTTATCTTACAGATGAGTTTACAAAATCATCTCGTGTTCATGGCAATAAAATAAAGAAAACGAGATTATGTGAACTCACTAAGACACATCTATTCCTCTATCACCCAGCTTCTACAATTATTAACTCGTGGCACATCTCATTTCATCTGTACTATCACTTACTACCCATTCCCCTACGTTGTTTTAAAGTAAGTCTCCAATATACAATCATTTTAGCTGCAAATATTTCAGTACACATATCCAAAATATAAAAACTCTTAACCCCGAAACACTATTACCACTCCTAAAATAAGAAGTAATTATTAATTTATAAGTTATAATATTACATAATTAACAGTGATTTATTCTCTTCTGCAGATTCACTGAGGTATGACTGACAAATAAGTTGTATATATTTTGGGTGTACAACATGATGTTTTGATATATGTATTTGTTATGAAACAATTACCTCACAACTTGATATCCAGTCACTGTTGTATAAATTATCATCCATCTCCCAGGTTCACGTGATCCTCCCACCTCAGCCTCCCAAGCATGTGCCACCATGCCCAGCTAATTTTTTTGTATTTTTTGTAGAGATGGACTTTTGCCATGTTGCCCAGGCTGGTCTTGAATGCCTGGGCTCAAGCAATCTGCCTGCCTTGGCCTCCCAAAGTATTGGGGTTACAGGCGTGAGGCACTGCGCCCGACATATAAAATCATGTTTTATAGTTTTCTTGTTTAAATCATAATCTTAAGGGCCAGACATTGCAACTGTGTATTTTAAGTCTTTTAATCTATGGATTTTCACTGCTTGTAATTTATGTGTTGTTAATTCATTTTTAAAGGAGGGATTATTTTTGCAAACAGGCCAAAGAAAGTAAAACAGAAATCTAAAATTATGCAACTGTATGCTACATTATTCATCTTCACATTCTTGTACAATTATCCTCACACAAACAGATTCCAAATCTGTGAATAACATTCAACTGGTTTTATGTGATAGTTGATACTTGTGGTGCACAAAACTTATGCTGCCCATAAAACAAGGTATAAAAAGCTCTTATAAGTGACCTAGAAAACTGGATGTTGCTAATCCTATTCTAAATTATAGTTTAAACTGTTTATTCAGATAAAAAGATCCAAAACAATAGTTAGAGATTTAAAAGGCATAAATTACTCGTAATATTCCAAGAGTGAAACAGAACTGATCTTCAGCAGTGTCTTCTTTGATACCTCTTACCTCTCAGTTCCCAAACTGCCCAAGACCTCCCACCACAGTACCTCTAAATTTTAGAATATAAGGGTAATAGAGCTTTAACATGGATTTCTCTGAGTTTACATATTTCTAGAGACTCTTTACCCGAGGATAATTTGGTAATATTTATTAAGAACAATTAGAAATGTCTACACTCTTGATTCTAGATTTCAATCCTAGCAATTTGTCATGTGGGCAGAAGTAACCAGAGATGAAGATGCACCCAGAAAAAACTAACATTTAAAGCTTAGGTAAGCCTGAGTATTTGTCTTTCAGTACCATCTATTTTTTCTCTTTTTAAAGAGCAACAAAAAAAAGACTACATTGAACTATATTGTATGACTATTACTTTTACTTGATGATAATATAAAATGAACCATTCCTACCCCCTGTCAATACCTATTTCTCTAATTCTGAACTTTTTTTTTTTTAATGGCATGGCTCTTCTGGTAGTGGTGGCAAAAATATACAGATGGGGTGACCACTGATCATTTCAAATTTTACTTTTGTAAGTGAGAAACTGCCTATGTCAAAGTGGTATGTTATTTGCAATATTAAAAAAACAGAGATATAAGATCATAAAGAATTGTTTCTATATCTTATGCACTCCAAATAAACTTTTGTGCTAGCACAATGTGATATTTAAGAATTGACCAATTTAGATGTCTTTTACAGGTATCATAGGGGATATATACCATGTGACTCTGAGGTAATAAGTTCAAAAACAAAACAAACCATGATTATTCTAAAGGTCAAAGTCTGTAATTTCTAAATACTATGAGTTATATGTCATAAGAAATACTCTGTTTAGGGAAATCTTACTATTGGGATTTACTTCTAACAGTGACATGTGAAGAAAAATATGTAATTCTCCTTAAAAATAAACTACATGTGGTTATGTAATAGCCAGTCTATCTAGCAAAAGGCAGACATTACCGTAGAAGTTGGTGGTCCCCCTTTGTCTCATGAAACAAAATCATTTTGCCCACAGTTGACGATAAATAAGAACCGGGCCCAGGCTAAGCCGTAAAGTATAGCACATTTGTCTCTAATGTGCCCAAACTTCCTATTGTGCCTTTTCACATATAGTCTAAGAGGGTGAAGATAAGCTGATTCTGGACAGTACTGTGAACGAGTAAGAAAAAGTAGCTCAAGTATTTGGTAGTAGCTCCTTACCAGGAGGTAGAATGAGAGGGATTGACAATAATTTCTAAAAGGGATAATGAGGCCAGGGATAACGAGGCCAGGCCCCAGCACTTGAGAGGCTGAGGTGGGAAGATCACTTGAGCCCAGGAGTTCAAGACCTGCCTGGGCGACATAGTGAAACCCCATCTCTACAAAATATACAAAGATTAGCCAGGTGTGGTGGTGCGTGCCTGTAGCCCCAGCTAGCATCACTGCACTCCAGCCTAGGCAAGAGAGCCTGACCTTGTATCAGAAAAAAAAATAACTTATTAAACCACAAATAAAGATTACGTATATAAAATACCACAAGTAAACACTGTAAGAAAAGTGTGGAGGAAAGAAAAGATCTTGTTTTTTTCTGAATACAGGTAAATAAACAATATTCAGATCTGAATAACTGATTCTCTTGATTTGGCCTTTAAAACCCTTCTCATTGCAAACTGAGTTTCTGTGTAAAATATTATCTCAGTTTTGCCTTAAAATATTCCAGTAAAAGTAAATAAAAAACACAAATGGGATAGATGAAACAAGAATGGATACTGATTTGATTGAAGGATTCAGGAGAGTTTGATAATGCATATTTGAAAATTTCCAAAATTAAAAGTAAAAAATTTTTTGAAAAGACACCAAATTAATAATGACTAAAGCAGAATATCTATAAATTAGAATAGAAAAACCACAGAAACAAGTCATTTAAAAGTGTCCTATATACAAAGTGAAGGACTAAAAGAAAATGCCAAATCAAGGTACAATTTTATTATCCCCAAATATAAATTCTATTTAAAATATTTTTAGTCCAATTTACATAGGACTTTAGATAGTAAGTTCATTAGCTTATTAATATTCTCTGATTATACGTTAAAAGAAATGATATTCATTATGTGACAGTTCACTATTCTAAATAGGTTAGGTTCATTCTTTCAATTAACGTACTTTCAACAACCTGATGGTAAAGACAAATCAAAATGTAAGTAAAGTCCAAATCCAAATGAACAATTTTTTTAAAAAAAGTATAAAATTACAGAGCTCTGAGCTACACATGTAAAAAATACCCTCAGTCTTAAATACACTAATAAAGAACTCCTCGATTTCTAACTCAGGAACAGAAAACCAAATACCGCATGGGAGCTCAACAATGAGAACACATGGACACAGGGAGAGGAACACCACACACCGGGGCCTGTGGGAGGCTGGGAGAGCAATACGGAAGAGAGCTAATGGATGCTGGGCTTAATATCTAGGTGATGGGTTGATCTGTGCAGTAAACCACCATGGCACACATTTACCTATGTAACAAATCAGCACACCCTGCACATGTACCCCAGAACTTAAAAAAAAAAAAAAAAAAAAAAGAACTCCTTGATTTTATGATTCCTATTTATTACTTGAATAAATCCAGGAGTTGCTTTACCTGAGCAGTTAGCCTGTCAACATTTATGTTTAAAAGTTACCAGTATGTTTTCTAACAAGTGTACTTACTTGCTGTTTCAAAACCAGGTTCTTCACTCCTTCCATCACAAACTGTGATCCTGTATTCATGACTCGTGATAAGAGACTAGGTGGGGGCAAAAGAGAAGGACCATTCTAAGTACAAACTGCCTCTCCAATCTGTTACAGATAAAATATTTACCTGATTACACACCACATGCTGATGCTCGCTGTACCTACCACCTTTGTTTTCACTAAACAGAAGGGTCTTGAGAATTTCTGCTGCCATGGGTATCACTGCTGCAATTTTATTTAACAATAAAATAGTAATTAAAATACTCTGATTAGTCAATAATTATTAAAAAATATAAAAATAAAGAGCTGCCCTCAAAATAAACATCTTAATTTCCTAGTCTTAGCTATATTTTTTTTTGTGAGTTGTAATTTGAAGAGAATTCCTTGCCTTCCTGACTGTCTAATGCTAAAAAAAACCAATTTAAAGCTAGTAACTTGGACAACTTGCTTTAGGAGTTCAAACCACGTGAACATATTAAAAATATATACGCCAGTAAGTATTATGAGTAAGTCAAACATTACTGTGTTCTCTTATATCAGCAGCTAGATCCAATCCTACATTGTATATTGTCTCTCCTCTCTATACACAAAATCTATCATATAAAAATGTGAAACAGAACAGACTTAGCGAATTTTGCCTCAATTCTGAAGAATGTTGTCTACATTTTAAACAACAACAACAAAACACCAATAAGCGACTTGCCATACTGGGTTTATATCTGTGGCTCAAACAGTCTCTCACATGGAATTAAAAGATGTTTTGTGGAACAGAATAGTAATCCTGCATTAAAATCTCAGAAGGCTAGGGACAGCTTTCAGATCACCCAAGAGTTTCTTATATTTTTCAAAATCCCAACTGCAAAATCATAAGAACTCTAATAGGCTAATGTTCAATAAGATTTTTAAGGGGTGAAAGTCTATTCTATTAAATACATGGAAGTAATTTTCCAAAAATATTTTCCTTTTCCTCATCTTGCCTTACTCCCCTCTGAAATGAAGAGATGGACAGGATGGAAATCTTTTCATTAACAGAAGCAAGAGAAAGTAATACTTGTTGGAATGAATGGCCCTGGGGCGATTCCTGTCACCAGGCAACTCTGTGGGGGTGTGCTAACCTGCGCAGCACTGTCTGAAGGTGAGGCCAGCTGGATTCCTTTTGGCAAGTACTTGTAAGGCTGAGTGCTTTTGTTTTTGGAAATTGTTTCATTAAAACCAGTTACTCAGTGTGGGGCTAGGGTAAACCTGTTCTCCTCTGGCTTCCTGCTTTTGTTTTAGCTCTAAAAAGTAAGCTAGGAATTGGAAACTGTATGGTACCAAAAAGAGTAGTCGGAATTACCTTGTTCAGTTTCTATGAAAATCACACATACTCCACTGGGGTCTCTGGAGTAAGATGTCATACCTAGCCCTGAGGACTTCCTATCATTTAGCACTGCTTGAATCTATCCTGAAGCTAGGCCTAGCTTCAAGTCTATATTAGTTATCAACATTGATACTAAAATAGTTTTAACCTTCAAATGTTTTCTGAAAATGAAAAATATGTTATAATAACAAACAAGCATATTAATAAAAACCATTTAGAAGACAATATTTGTTGTAGAAAATTTGGAAAATAAAGAAAAGTACCCAAAAGAAAAAAACTATACCCCTTGGAATTACCCACTATTAACATTTAGGTGTATATCATTTCAGCTATGCAATTAAATGTATGTATGTGTATACTCATCCACACAGATACACACAGATGGATAAATGGATAAATAGGGATGATACTATAAAAATGTTATATAAGTTTCAGCTCATACCATGTAGAAGACGTTAACTTACATTTTAAAGTGAGAATTTGAATGTGCCCAACATTAAAAAATGGTAAATGTTTGAGGTGATATGCTAATTACTGATGGGATAATTATACATGGTATGTATTAGCACACTGTACCCCATAAATATGTATAATTATTACATGTCAGTGAAAAATAATTTAAAAAATAGAAAAAAAAAACAGGAGAACTTCAGCCATCTAAATGTCACCAAAGGCATGGTGACATTTTCTGCATTCAAAGTATCAGACATTGTGTTTTTAAGGCATGAAAGTCTAAGTAAGGTTTTGAGTACAAAGATGCAACAGAATTATTAAAGATACTTACCCCATTGGTTTAGTGGTAGTGCTGCCATAGCTGGCAGGAGCTGAGGCCATCTTGGTAAAAGCCCTATGAAAGAAGGAAGTTGTACTTAAAAGTAATTATTAGAACTAACTCTGGGTGTCATGGTATTAAAATATCTATTGACTAACTCTAACTTCTATGATGCAGACATTTTCTGAAAAGAGAATTTTTCAACTAACTACACTACAATTAGTACTAAAACACTGAATTATTATTTTTTGAGACAAGATCTCACTCTGTCACCCAGGCTGGAATGCAGTGGTGCCATCATGGCTCACTGCAGCCTTGACCTCCCAGGCTCAAGTGATCCTCCCAACTTGGCCTCCCAAAGCGCTGGGATTACAGGTGTGAGCCACTGCGCCCAGCCTGAAATTCTTAAAAAAGCACAAATGCATTAGTTTTCCAAACTTCCTATTTTTCTTCATTTCTATCTGATCATTTAAATAAAAAGAACTGATGTAGAGACTTGATGGCTTAAAAGAACAACCGTGTAATAATTTTGTCTTTTTATTGTTTCCTACATTCTATGCTCCCTTGTTTCCAGGTACATGCCTTTGCTCATGCTGTCCTTTAGGGAGTATAAATTCACTACCTTCTTCAATAGAAACTGTACATTTCCTTTTAAGACTAAGTTCAAAACCACTTTCTTTGTTAACACTTCTAACTCTATCACTCAATGATTTTTCCCTTTAGTTATATTATATACCATAGACTTTTACACTTAATTGCATACAGTTGTTTATTTTCAACTCTTTCTAAATGTCCAGAATCTCTGTAACTAAACAATACGATTGATGAAGGATGGGCAGAAAGATGGCATTTAGATGTGGTTAAAAAATGTTTTTATTCTGAGAGTATTTTCACTGTAGAGAATCCGGAAAATACAAAATGCTCCCAGAAGAATCCTACCACTTTGAGGTAACCCCTATTAAGATGTTGGTGTATAGTCTTTTAATCTTAGAACATATGCCTATTTAACATATATGATTTAAAAACCAAAATTAGCATCATATTGTATATACGGTTTTATAACACATTTTAGTAGCACATCATAAACATTTTATGCCAATCAATATTCTTTCACAATGATTCTTATTTTAAATGCTTTGTAACTGGGAAAAAAAGAGTACCTAAAGAAAATTTTATAAGGGAAAAAAATGTAAATCACTAAGATGTGGTAGTAGAAATGCTAAAAATATTCAATTTCAATCTTGACAAAATGTGCCAACAATACCCTTAGAGAAATCCCAAACAAAAATTTCAGTCTTGTTCAGAAAGGATGATGTGAATCAGCAGTGGATTAGAATTTCTGCATTAACAACAACAACAACAACAAATAGTTTTTCACTAGAAACAATATCTAAACAACATCTAAACAAAGAAGGGTTAAATAAATAACAGTACATTTATATGGTTTAATATTAGGCAAACAGTAAATACTTCCATGAACTGGCATGATGAAAGTTATTAAGAACTAGAATACAAAACTGTATCTCTGAAAATGATTTCCCAGTTTTAAAAAATATCTGCACACCTGTAGTCCTAGCTACTAAGGAGGCTGAAATGGAAGGATCATGAGCCCAGGAGTGTGAGGTTACAGTGAGCTATGATTGTATCACTGCACTCCAGCCTGGGTGGCAGAGCAAGACCTTGTCTCTAGAAAAAAAATCTGTCATATGTATAAACAGTGAAAGAATATACACTAATGTTTACTTGTAGTGCAGACATGATGCCACAAGGAGAAAATTCCACATTGACCTCTTGTCAGGTTGCAGTCCAAATGCACAACTTAAGAATATTGATAAAATTACCTTTAGGCTATGTATATGAGACAATAATTGATTTTTTGTTTAGACTTGGGTCCCATCCCCAAGATATCTCATTATATATATATGCAAATATCCCAAAATCTGAAAAAAATCCAAAATCCAAAACACTTCTGGTTGCAACCATTTTGGACAAAGGGGATTCAACCTGTATTATAAAAATTGAGAAAGACAGTTTTCGGTTTTCCTTTTAAACAAAGGTTTGTTGTGTATTTTTTTTTTCTTATTACAAGAACACAGACAAAAGTCAGTTTCAAAAGTCAAAAGTATAGATAATAAAAAGCACTCATAATCTCCGCACTCAAGAGATAACTACTGTTAACAACTTGGTATAATTCTCTTGCTATGGGTTTTTTTTTTATATAATTGTGATCAGAAAGCCTATTTAATCCTTTAGTCTTAAAAATTAATTATTTTAAAGACTATTTTGAAGGTAATAGTTTTTGTAGAAAATTTGAAAAATAAAGAAAAGCACCCAAAAGGAAAAAAAATTCTACTATTTGGAATTATCTACTATTAACATTTACTTATATGCCATCTCAACTCTGTGATTACATGTTTTTATGTGTATGCTTATATGAACACATACATATGGATGAAAAAATGGATAAACAGGGATCATACTGTAAAAAATGTCATTTAAGTTTTGGCTCAAATGTGACTACCTACTAGATGCTTTCCCTGATCTCCTAAGCAAATTTAGCTATCACCCCCAGCAGGTTAAAATCTTATCACGTAGTTTTATTTCTTATGTCATTTAACATGGTTTAACATTATTCCATTCATTTATTTGCTTATTTGTTAATTGTTTCCTCAACACAAATGTAAATTCACTGACAGTTGGGGCCTTATGCTTGCTATCAGGAAATATTTATCAAACAAATCAATGAAGAGTGTTATAATTTTTTTTTTTTTTACTTTACAATATAACATGAGCATTTCCCAATGTCATTAAGTAAGCCTTCTGATTTTTAATGACTTGACTGTATTTATCTTGCAGAAATACCACAATTCACTTACTAATACTACTGCTAGACATTTAGGTTGCTTTTAAAAATTTCATTATTGCAAGTGTGTCTAAAATCTTAGCTCCAATTACTTCTTTGGGATAAATCCTTAAGAGTAGTACTAGATGAGAGCTATTTTTAAAGAACTCTTTATATCATCCAGAAAAATTTTGACAATTTATATTCCTAATAGCAGAGTATAAAATGCACAAATGAATTTTCCTGTATCCTTGGCATGGTATTTTCTAAATGTTTGCATTATGTTAATTTGCATTTCTTTGAATACTAGTCAAATTAAAATTTCCTCTTAATGCCTTGGAGACATTTGACTCCAGACATTTCAGTCTTTGACTTTCTCACCTTATCAGTAAAGAAACTATAAAGCTTGCCCAGGAAAGAAAGGCATCACTGTTTTTGTAATTTTAAGTTGTAAACAGGGTGGGCCAGATAAGGAAATATTTATGCCACTGGATATATAAAACCACCAAGGCATTGTTCAGTTTTCTTATTAGCATTCCCGTTTTCTTAGGAATGAAGCCTCAATTGTACTCTTTTAAATGACAGGAATTAAAGAAGAAAATAAAACTTACTTCCACTGTTTGATATATTGTAAAGGATTAAGGTTGCATCCTGCATCAGTTAAAGCCTTTTTATATTGCTCCAAATCAGCCTGAAATAAGAAAAGAACTATATGACAAAAAATTTTACTTTCAAGAAAGATGTTATTTGTTGCCATTTGATTAATTAAAAAGTAAGACCAAAGGCATGAGTTTAAATTCTTGACACCCAAGTAGAGTGGAATCACGTCTTAAATGAGTACCCAAGTGAGCATCCGAGACAAGAAAATCACATATAATGAAAATGACCTTTAAGAGGCTCCCAAATCACCTATGAAAGTACAGTATTTTTAAATTTCTCAGCAAGTCCAACAAAGTTATTTTTTCCTTTACTGCTGGGATAGACTGCTTTTCTTCGGGACACGCACTAAATGAATGATTTGGTTTGACCGAGAACATTTCTAAACCAGAAACACAAGGGGAATGACACCAACTGAGGGGAGCTGCAGATTTCGGTTTCTCATCTCATTTTCATTCTAGGGGTCCAGATTCATTAACTGGACAACAGGTGTCCCGCACTTTTAAATTTTTCTTTTTTTCATTCTTCCTTAATCATTTTCTGATAAGTCTGGCTGAATTTGTGTAACTTAAAGGAGCCTATCTTAATGATCACTTAAATTTATGAAAAGACATAAACCTTACCAAAAGTAAATAAAAATAATGAGGTTAAATTAAGGGACACTGAATTAAGTTTTAAAATCACATATTCTTAAGACAAATATTTTAGTTAGGCTATTAGAATCCCCTGAGATATATAGGTAAACCCCTGTTGATGAGAGAGAGGCTTTTTTCTTTTTTTTTGAGATGGAGTTCCACTCTTATGGTCCAGGCTGGAGTGCAGTGGAGCAATCTTGGCTCACTGCAACCTGTGCCTCCCAGGTTCAAGGCATTCTCCTGCCTCAGCCTCCCGAGTAGCTGAGATTACAGGTGTGCACCACCACGCCCAGCTAATTTTTGTATTTTTAGTAGAGATGGGGTTTCACCATGTTGGCCAGGCTGGTCTCAAACTCCTGACCTCAGGTGATCTTCCCACCTTGGCCTGAAAGAGATACTTATAAAAAGAAAACCACACTTTCTTAAAAAATTAGAAGTGAAGCTTTGTGTTCCCAGGGTAAAGTAGAATGGCTGAGAGCAAATACCAGGTTTAGTTTTGCTGTTTTAATATGCCAAAGATTTTTGACCAACAGAAACCCTAACAATTTACTAGATACTAAAAAAAAAAAAATTGTTGCCAGCAAAGGAATGGAGCTTAGAACAGCCACATTCTAAATGTCATCTTGAGGTTCTTATGCTTCTTGCTCATCCAGTGAAAGTATATAGTTAACATTAGAGTTAACAGTCTCTAACCCAGAAGAAGTCTGATACCAAAATCACCACTTTCTTTTATAGAATAGACAATGTATTTTCTATATTGGACATTACTTTTAAAACAATCTTAAAATAAGGTCAACCTTTCAAAAAGCATAGCAAATCTGATTAACTTAGTTTAGAATAGTTATTTTCCAAAATTAAGAATGTTTGCCACTTAAATTCAGTTCACATTCCAACAACTTAAAAGTAGTCAGATGTTTCACGGGTAGTTTCCCCTAGTAACAATAAAAGTTGCTAAAAAAATACAGCAGTACATAGAAGCAGCCTTAACAAATTGTTTTTCTTTTATTTATTTTCATTTTATTTGAGATGGAGTATTGCTCTGTCGCCCAGGCTAGAGTGCAGTGGCGTGATCTTGGCTCACTGCAACCTCTGCCTCCCAGGTTCAAGCGATTCTCCTGCCTCAGCCTCCCCAGTAGCTAGAATTACAGGCGCATGCCACCACACTTGGCCAATTTTTGTATTTTTAGTAGAGACGGGGTTTTGCCATGTTGCCCAGACTGGTCTCAAACTCCTGAGCTCAAAGTGATCTGCTTGCCTTGGCCTCCCAAAGTGTTGGGATTACAGGTGTGAGTCACCACGCCCGGCCATTTTTCTTTTAAAGAAAGGAATGAAGTAGATATTTAGCCACAGTGATTTTTACTTCTATTTTAAAAATCTGAATTGTAGTCTACAAACAAGCATTCCCCTTCCTCCCAATAACTGAATAAAGGACATACCTCAGAAGGTGCTTGCTGTGTGCTTATATAATAGATAAGAAACAACCTCATTTTATCTTCTGGAGTTCCTGCTGCATAGGGGAAAAGAGGTTAAAAAAATATTTTCATAATTGCGGTTATTATGTATTATAGTCAACACAAGTATATTACATTTCAAGGCATATATAAATTTGACAAAACAAAACATAGCTGTTGATTTAACTGAGTTAAGGTAACAGGCATATAATTATAACCATGTAAAATACAGATATGGAAAAGATTAAATGAGGTGGGATTAGAGGGCTGTGATTATGAGAGCATCTCTATTGTTATCTTCTAAATTGTGTGTAATGTTGAGATTTTCCTTTTAGATATAAACTCACAATGAAAGGAAAGGATATAAGCAGGGTAATCATACAATTCTAAAACAGGATACTTCTGAGGTGGCAAAAGGGGTGCCAGTAACAATTACATAAGGACAACTGGTATGAAAGTGGGGCTATCCTGGGAAACCAGATGTATGGTCACCCTAGAAACTGGGTTATGAAACTTTGCTGGCTAAACAAAATCATCTAGCTGAGCCTAAAGCCATGCTTCTCAAATTGGGGGCCCCTAAATACACATGTTTCTGAAGGCTTTTATATTACTGTAAGAATGGGAAAACCATATATTTTTATTAAAAAAATTGTTATATCACATACAATATATTTGCCTCAAATTTTAAGACAAAACATAAGATTTCAAAGTAATGTCTTGCTTGCAGTGCTCTGAGTTACTACTCTTAGTACCCAAAGCTCAAGACTGCCCAGAGAAACTCATTTATTGTCTGTTCTTCAATCTTGTGCACTTTGGTGGAAATGTGATAAAGCATTGGTCTCAACAAATAACAATATTCAGTCTCACTTTAAAGTGTATCCTAAGATGCAAGAACTCAGAATTGTTGTATTTTATTATAGAATAAAAACTAGTTGATTTTTTTCAAAACATAATGACTGATAAGACACTTATTTTTTACATGATTTGGAACACTAACACTCATTCTCTAATTATCCGTACTCCCTGAATATGACAAAGAATGGTAAAATAAAGATCAATGGTAAGTTCTCTAAAGTTCTCATGTTTACAAATAAATATTGTATTTGGGGCATTTGGAATATGAGGTTATGAGACTCCAGGTCCTGTTAAATCCTAGGACAATACTGATATTTTTGTTTTAGCAGGTAATTAGCCTGATTCAGTACAGGCTAATGTTCCTACTAGCCTTCTGCAGGTTATTCTTCCATCATTGATTCTATTTTCAAAACCTCTTGAAGTGCTACTGGGATCTGTCCTATCAACCAGTGGTCAGTCTGGGGACTGGGAGGTAGTCTTCTAGCTCTTCCCCTCTCAGTCTTTGAAATGCTGTTTAGGATCAGCTTCATAGATGCGTAGTTCAGGGGTGAACCCAGGAACTCATGAACAACTTTATGAGGTTACTTTCCTGAGCTCCTTCCTCTCCACGATCTCCCTGGTACTTTCCCATTTCCTTGGCCTTCCCTTTTTGGTGCCCCAGCTAGAAAGCTTTGGCTTTGGTCACCCTGCTTCACTGAGCACTTCCTGCCATAACTGCTGCAACTATGATCAACCAGCTAGAGGACAAAGGGCAAAAGAGTAATGAGGCTTGTCCTACCCGCTTGGAACCACAGATCCTAGTATACAAGAGGAAGGTTCCCCTCCCTCAGAGTTTTAGGGCCTGTGGGTCCCCGAGTTTGCTTCTAGTATCTTCAGCATCTAGCACAGCCTTTTCTAATAGTAGATACTTACTTTGCTTAAAGAAGGAACAGCTCCCACTCTTCTTCAAGGGGAAACATACTTTAAAACTGCTACAGTGTTAATAACTGCCTTAGAACATCTGCTAAGGTTTTAAAGACCAATCTGATGGTAAGGGCTGGGGAGCATACTGATCGTTATAATGACATAACAACAGGGAAACCAAACTGAAATTGTTAGCATGTGTCCTTTACAACTATGATTATTCTAAAGCCTGTAGCCAGAGCTGGGAACCTCTTGTCACATGTACCTCTCTCCTTTAACTGCGACTTTAAAGTCAGAATTCCCTTACTGAGTAATCTGATGTATTTTAGAGAAAAGTTTTAAGTACAGTTTGGAGAGCTTTTGTTCTCCCTGAAATTTTGAGAGTAAGATGCTGACCTGCTGTCCCATTACCCCCAAATGTCAAAGACATTCTCTAACACAGCCTTAGTAAAACAATTAGCAAAATGTGATATTAACACTGACACATTGCAGTGATGTGATATAATACATGACACATTCACTACCATTTAATCCTCAGATCCTATTTCAAGTTTTACCAATTATGTCTACAGTATATTTTATGGAAAAAGGATCAATTTCAGAATCATATGCCACATACAGTTGTCATGCCTCTTTAGTCTTCTGTATGAAACAGTTCTTCCATTTCTCCTTGACTTGCATGGCCTTGGTTACCTTTTAAGACTATAGGCTGGTTTCTTCCTAGAATATCACACAATTAAGTTTTGTCTAATATTTCCTCATGATTAGATTTAGGTTATACCAAGGCAAGAATATCACAACAGTGATGCTGTGTTCTTTGCACTGAATCCTACTAGCCCTTCACCTCTCAGCCTTTCCTGAGCTCCTTCCTCTCCACAATCTGCTTAGTACTTTCCCACTATTTTATGTCTCTCTACTGATGATGTTCACTGTGGTTACCTAATAAGATATTTATCAGGCTTCTCCACTGCACGGTTACTTTTTCTCCCTTACAATTAATAAGTACTTTGTGGGGAGGTATTCCGAAACTGCATAAATAGCCTATGAAATTTCAATTTATTCATTTATTATGTCCACATGGACTCTTGGCACCCTCTTTTATCAGTGGGTTATAATCTATTATTATTTATTTTGATGCTCAAATTGTCATTATCTGGAGCCTATTCAAGCTGACTTCTGGGTTCTTTTGACAAGTTCCATCATTTTTGGAGTACCTTCCCTGCCTTCTGACATAACAAAAATGTTCCAGACTCATTTTGTACTTTTGCTCCCTGCCCCACCTCTGGAATCAGCTACCTCTCCAAGGAGTCCTAGTGGAAACTGTATTTATAAGGCAGCATCTTTACTAGTTGGGCATTGCTGCTCCCAGACCCTTTCAGTTGGCAGAGTCAGGGAATACATGAGTGTACACCGCCCCCACCAACATACAATCTGTATTTATTTCTGTATCTGAACAGATATATAGTGAAAACACTAAGTTCACACCAACACCTCTAATTCCAATCCAACACTACAGGGCTCATTCTAATTTTTTCCCTTTTTATATTTATAAATTCCTTCTCTGACAATGGGAAATTGGGCTTTCTTTATATTATCCAATATATTTATTTAGCCAGTCCCCTGTATATAACAAATATCCCATCTCTGCTTCCATCCCTTGCTGCATAGATGCCCTTCTTACTTCACTTGAGCTCTGATTTCCTGCAGTGGACCCATCCACATACCTAGACATACTTCTCACCTCACCTAGGCCCAAGCTGGTTTGTTCCCGTGCAGGGATCACCCTCCTCAATCTGTTATGGTTCTCACACACCTTGCTAGACTACTTCCACACGTGGACACTCTGCTTTCCTTTCCTGAACTTTGACATCTAATGCCAGATTACAGATTACTAATCCTCCCTCTATTCCATGAGTGGATGCCCTTAGTCATCTTGCTCAGGTTCCAACATCTTATTCGGGACCGAAGTGGCACTAGACTGCTACTTTGCAAGAATGCCTACCTTGCTCTGTCCTACTTGATATCTTTAGGGATAAATCATTTGAGAAAGGGGAAAGGAAAAAGCAGGACTGATTGCCTTTCTGTCAACATGCTTTTTTTGTTTCAACTTTACTCGAAAGTTACTGTAAATAACAAGGAATAGCTCAGAAATGATAGACTTATATAACTTTTTGAATTTCTTTCACTGTAAAATGCATATACCTTTAAAATGCTATGTTCTCACCACAAATCTAGCTTTCTAAAAGTGTGAGCAATACTTATGGCTTCTCAGATGTTTGTATAAATAGAATCTTTAATTATAAAACAGTTTGGACTTTTAAATTGTTTTCTAATTTGGATTGTAGTCTAAAATTCATACCAAAAACTACAACTCAAAAACCATCATTATGCAGCTTAAATAGCTTATATGTAAAATGGGTCCTAGGCTTTCCATTTGTTTTGGAAAAAGCTGAGATTTGAATTCAAAACTATTCTGAAATGATCTACAGGTCTCTAAAGTTTAGGGAATTTCAGAGACTAAGACTCTATGTAGATCCCACAATCTTTATAATTAAAAACCACAATTGGATTACATTAAAATTTTTTTTACTATTTTTGCCTGTGTTTTTTTTTGTTTGTTTGTTTGTTTTTGAGACAAGGTCTTGCTCTGCCACCCAGGCTGGAGTGCAGTTGTGCAATCATAGCTTACTGCAACATCCTACTCCTAGGCTCAAGGGATCCTCCCACCTCAGTCTCCCAAGTAGCTGAAACTACAGATGCATGCGGCCCTGCCTAGCTAACTTTCTTCATTTTTTTTGTGTGTATACGGGGTCTTGCTTTATTGCCTAGGCTGGTCTCAAACCCCTGGGCTTAAGCAATCCTCCTGCCTCAAGCTCCCAAAGTACTAGGATTACAGGCATGAGCCACTGTGCCCGGCCAGTCTTTACCATTGTTAAGTGCACAGTTCAGTGGTAAAAAATACGTTTATATTTTTTTGTTCCCTTCATCCCTCCACCTCTCTCCCTTTCCTGGCCTCTGGTAACTCTATCATCATAAAATCTACTTTTTAAGCTTCCACATGAGTGAGAACATGTGATATGTCTTTCTGTGCCTGGCTTATTTCACTTAACATATTGGCCTCCATAGATCATATTTTCTAAGTACAAATAGTTGTATTCTAAGAAAATCTAACATACAAATATTTAAAGTGATTGGCCATAGAGTTCCTTTAAAAGTAAATTCCCTAAAGGTGTAAAATAGAATTTAGTTTTAGATACATCTTTTCAGGAAACTGACAGCAGACCAAAGTAATTAGGAAGTGAATCACTTAGAGACACTTGCTTTGAATGTTATACCTTCAAGTCTTCCTGGAACCAGCAGAAATTAAGCTTTACATATATCACCTTAAACAACTGAATATAAAAAGTGGTTAAATACTATCAAATAAAAGTTCAATGAAATGAAATGCAAATCATTTTTCCACTGTAGGAACTAAGTTATAAAATTTTCCCAGAAAATAGCTCATTTAATTATCTTGATATTAGCACTGATTGTCAGAAAAACAACAATTCTATTCAAAGTTTACTCAATTGAAAATGCTGGTTTCATCAGATATGAAACTTACATTAACCTCAAATTTTTGGTACATACCATCAGGGTCTGATATTATATCTAGAAGAGATTTATCCAGAGTAGTTTTGCTCATTATTTTTTCTTCATATTCAAAATACACATCCAATTTTCTTGCCTGTTTCAAAATAAACATCAGATGGGAATATATTAAGTCATTAAAATACATAATGGTCTACTCACCTTATAAGTTTCTATTTTCTATGATCAATTTTAAGATATGTTCTTTGAGACAGGTCAAAAGTACAGTTCAGAAGTACCAGGCTGAAGTACAGTGGTGCAATCTCAACTTCCCAGGCTCATTCCCAACTCAGTCTCCTGAGTAGCTGAGATCACAGGTATGTGTCACCACACCTGGCTAATTTTTCTGTATTTTTTTATAGAGATGGGGTTTTGCTTTGTTGTGCAGGCTGGTCTTAAACTCCTGAGCTCAAGCAATCTGCCCGTCTCAGCCTCCCAAAGTGCGGGATTACAGGTGTGAGCTACTGTGCCCGGCCTTCATTTCTTAAAAGAATTTAAAGTGTCTTACTTTTGAATATATATTTAATGTAGAAAAAAACCAACAGATTATTTTGTTTACCATATTTGATGGATAAATTCAGCAGTAATTCTGCATACCATACATATATTAGCAAAGATAAAAACACAATTCTTACTTATTGTATTACTTACTGGCATACAAATCATATTGTACTCCATGCAAAATTCATGTCAGGTGGTCAAGTTATGTTTACTATTTTAGTGTGCAAATCCACATACATTCACCTTAACTGTATGGAAAGTTACCTTAATTATTGTCCTTTTTGTTTTTTTTAAAAAAACTAGTTCAATCATTGTGGAAGTCAGTGTGGCGATTCCTCAGGGATCTAGAACTAGAAATACTATTTGACCCAGCCATCCCATTACTGGGTATATACCCAAAGGACTATAAATCATGCTGCTATAAAGACACATGCACACGTATGTTTATTGCGGCACTATTCACAATAGCAAAGACTTGGAAACAATCCAAATGTCCAACAACGCTAGACTAGATTAAGAAAATGTGGCACATATACACCATGGAATACTATGCAGCCATAAAAAATGATGAGTTCATGTCCTTTGTAGGGACATGGATAAAACTGGAAATTATCATTCTCAGTAAACTATCGCAAGGACAAAAACCCAAACACCGCACGTTCTCACTCATAGGTGGGAACTGAACAATGAGAACACATGGACACAGGAAGCGGAACATCACACTCCGGGGACTGTTGTGGGGTGGGGGGAGGGGGGAGGGACAGCATTAGGAGATATACCTAATGCTAAATGACGAGTTAATGGGTGCAGCACACAAACATGGCACATGGATACATATGTAACAAACCTGCACATTGTGCACATGTACCCTAAAACTTAAAGTATAATAATAAAATAAAAGAAAAAAATAAAAAATAAAAAAAAGGATAAAAACCATAAAAAAAAACAACTTTTCCCTTATAGTTTTCCTATTTAATATCTTGAAGTTTAAGATAATGGAAACGTAGTAAAACTTTGCTGTGTGAGACCTTTCCTAATTGAAAATTTTGAAAATTATCCAAATAAAGTTAACATATTAAGATCCTCAAAAGGAAATAAAAATTGTCAAATATCTCTTAAGTTATGCTTCAGATAATTCAGATACTATTGAGGGTGTTAATAATCAAGTGGGAGCAGAAACCATTCATGAAATTATAAAAACAATTTTTATAATTAAGGGTGTTAAAGTGGGAGTGGAAACCATTCATGAAATAAATCAGGATTTATATTAATACCAACGTAGAACCAATATAAAAATATACAACATAAATACATTATACTAAAAGGCAGAATGAAATAATAAATAGCCAATTGAGGAGGAAGTGATACATTTTGAGTTGATGTTTGAAAGTGATTCAGGAACAAAAAAACGTGATTAAGGGACATAGATATAGTTCATTTCAGTTAAACAGATAATGCCAAGGCACAACGAGGTAGAAACATCTAAATAGTAGACTAAACAGTGAATTTCATATATGGAGCAACAAGAAATCAGAGTTCTTTCACTGCCACTCCCTTGCAGTGGCACGCAAGGCCAAAGTTTTATAGATGAAATATCCAGACAGTTCGAAAATGAATACAACATAAAAAGACATATACTGAGAAGTCTTATTTTTCACCCCTGTCCTCTTCCACCCCATTTTGACCTGCTTCTATAGGTATTTTCTTTTATTATTTCTTCTAGTTTTTTAGAGTTTCTTTGTGCAAATATCAGCAGAGTCTGTATTCTAATATCCGCCTCCTTTCTGACACAAGAAGTATGATACTGTACTTTTCTGCCCTTTCCATTCACTGAACAATATATTCTACATCAGCATGTAGAGGATTCCCGGGGTGGAGCCAAGATGGCCGAATAGGAACAGCTCCGGTCTCCAGCTCCCAGCCCCAGCGACACAGAAGACTGGTGATTTCTGCATTTCTGCTTGAGGTACCGGTTTCATCTCACTAGGGAGTGCCTAACAGTGGGTGCAGGACAGACGGTGAAGCGCACTGTGCGCGAGCCGAAGCAGGGCGAGGCATTGCCTCACTCGGGAAGTGCAAGGGGTCAGGGAGTTCCCTTTCCTAGTCAAAGAAAGGGGAAACAGACGGCACCTGGAATATCGGGTCAGTCCCACCCCAATACTGCGCTTTTCCAACGGGCCTGGAAAACGGCACACTAGGAGATTGTGTCCCGCACCTGGCTCAGAGGGTCCTATGCCCACGGAGTCTCGCTGATTGCTAGCACAGCAGTCTGAGAT
>NW_026652291.1:67426145-67578803 GCF_009828535.3 Hylobates moloch | reverse complement strand
CCAAACACCGCATGTTCTCACTCATAGGTGGGAATTGAACAATGAGAACTCATGGACACAGGAAGGGGAACATCACACTCCGGGGACTGTTGTGGGGTGGGGGGAGGGGGGAGGGACAGCATTAGGAGATACACCTAATGCTAAATGACGAGTTAATGGGTGCAGGAAATCAACATGGCACATGGATACATATGTAACAAACCTGCACATTGTGCACATGTACCCTAAAACCCTAAAGTATAATAAAAAATAAAAATAAAAAAACAAAACAAAACAAAACAAAAAAAATGAATAAAAGAAATATAAGAGATTCTAGGAAAAAGACCACAGTAGTGGTTGTGGGAATGGAAAGGACAAGACGAGTATTTACTAATTTACATGAGAAAGGATATGAGATACAAAGTAGTGAAAGAAGAAAAAGAAAACTTTGGGAATGATGATACTAGGAACTGTTAATGTGAATATTAGCTTGGGAAAAGCTGTTATCTGCAGAGTGAAGTCAGGAATGGCAGGGGAAAGGTGCTAAAATAAGGTGTTTAACTTTCAGGCCCTCTGATCCAGCTAACCTTTTCTGTTTTATCACTATTCACTAAATTCCGTTTCCGCTAGTCACATCAAATAGTTATTTCATTAAACTTTTAACTTGTCATTAAATATTGTGTTTGCTTTTAATTTTCTAGTCTTAGGCTCAAGTTATTCTCTTAGCTTTTGCAGAATATATTCCTCCTCTACCAACTACTCAGTGAATTCTACTCATTCAATGTCTACCTTCTCTGTAGCTTTTCTACAACTCTTCCTTCAATCCCTGCTCTCTCCCCTTTCTGACCCTCTCCCAGTTTCCTCCTTGGCCAAAATAACTCATTACTCCCTTATCTGTGTATCAACAGCACTTGATACACCTCATCATAATAACACAGATCACAGTATATTACTGTCCCTTGTTTATGTGTCTTTCTAAAACTGTAAACTCCTTAGAGCATGTCTAATTAATTGTTTAACCCTAGGAGTCTAACACAGAACCTGGCTTATAACAAGCACTTGCATTTGTTGAATTTCGAAACCAAGAACAGGGCGTATACAGACCAAGTAATCATTTTTAAAAGTCATGAAAATAGATGAATGAACTTCTAGAAGTGGAAAACGTAAAGAATCTAGTCTTTTGTGACTGCATATGTAAAACTCACTATGCTAAGGTGCGGTGGCACATGCCTGTAGTCCCAGGTACTTGGGGGGCTGAGGTGAGAGGATCGCTTGAGCCTTGGGAGTTTGAGACTAGCCTGGGAAACATAGTGAGACCCTGCCTCTAAATTAAAAAATAAATAAATAAATAAATAATTTAAGTATGCTAAATGCCATAGCAGAATCTAATTTCTGGAACTATATAAATCAGTAAAAAAACATGGCTCACCGACTTATGTAAGTACAGGCATTTGGTTCATTTTGCTCTTTTTGATGAAGTAACTTACTTATAACACCAACTGCTAATGAACAATGGAAATAGTGTCCAAAAGCAACTTAATGTGATTGGTACTAGGTAGGGGGTTTCTTTTTGAGGTGACAAAAATGCTTTAACAGTAGATTGTGGTTGCAACAACTCTAAATATCCTAAAACCCACTGAATGATATGTTTTAAATTGATGAATTGCAAAGTACGTGAGTTACATCTCAACAAAGCTGTTAAAAGTAACAACCCTTTAATATACTGATTATGAAGGAGCACCATCCAAGAGGAAAAGAAGTGAAGTGCTATACAGATTTTCTAACTTGCGTAAGAGAACTAGTATCTCTTCAAGGCACCTATCATGTGTAAGGCACTTTACTTACAACTATGGCTTTCAAATGTTTTTAAAGAGAGAGCCTCAGGACCCTCTTTCTCAAACCAAATTTTCTGCAGAACCCTAAACATAAAATAGATACGAGTGATCCATTAAATGCCTCCATACAGCTCTAGGGTACCAGAGAACAGTGTTCAAAAATTACTAACTTACATTATCTCATTTAATTCTCCAAATAACACTATGAGCTAGGAATTATTAATCTCATTTTAAAGATGAAGAAACAGACACACAGAAACATATATTTGTTCATGATTAGCAGAGTAGAAGTAGTACAGAGTTGAGATTCAAATCCAGGTCATACTCTAATGTATGCCACAGATAATAGGGGAAATTACACTATCCTCAAGAACAACTTTATTGCTTCCTTCTATAGGCCTTTTCTCAAATTCTTGAAATGAAAGAAAACACTAAGAGAAGCAACTTCTGTAATTCCAAAGATTAATTCTTCTTCTACAACATGGGCTCAAAAGAGAATACAGTTTGGGTAATAAGAGTGACATAAAAAATGAACAAATTAAAAATATAAAACAAAATAACAAGGTCAAGATAATAAACAGATTCTTTGGTAGCTTCAATAAATATTAAGAATAAGTGAGTAAAAGGGGAACATTCTAGACAATCAAAAGCACTATGCGTGGAATATAGATTATATATAATGAATATAAACTCTGAGAGCCATGCATTTCTCAAAAATCCTTTTAGAAGGACATTCTACGGGAGGAATTTCATTAAAAAAAATTCTAGTGCTTTTCTCCAAATTTCGGTCATCAGGTAAACAATCAGACTGATTTTACATTCGTTTTTCAGTACACTGCCTCAATTTATGTTATATCAAATTAACATTAACATGCTGTGCACACATACACACATATACAGATTGTGTTAGACATCTGACTGGCTACAGCCCACAGGGTTTGGAAAGAACAAAGGAAGGGGGCACTTTCTAAACCTAGTTTGTCCCTTCTCTCGCCAAAAGGGAATAATCTTAAAACTTATCTGATGCTAAAGTTGGACACTGTGGCATGCACCTGTAATCCCAGCTATTCAGGAAGCTAAGGCATGAGGATCACTTGAGCCCAGGAGTTCAACAGCAGCCTGGGTAACATAGTGAGACTTGTCTCTAAAAAAGACTTATCTGAGAAGTACAGGTAGTACACACCGTTTGCTTTTTGAAAATCCATAACCTGGGACATTTGCCAAACGACCAAGAAAGGACAAAAAAGAAATTCCCTTTTCCTTCCTCTAAGTAATTGCAGGGATTTTTCCTTCTTTTTACTATTTCTCTCCCCAGTCTAGCTATAGACACTACTGTTCTGGAACTCTATTCACTGCTAGTGATAATTCCCATTTCTTACCTCAGTCTAATGACTGGGTTGATGACCAAGTCTAGAGTGATACTTTTTGGCTTTCCCTCTTCTTCAGACCCCAATTCTATTCCCAATTACCATTCAGCAGTGAAAAGAAAGACAAGAAGGGAATAAAGAGTTATACCTCCTTTCTACCAGTAAGAACTCAATATTCCTTTCTCCCTACTTCTCAGGAGGTACAGGGAATGATAAACCTTTCTTTGTTGCAGTGCTACGTTAGGAATATTCCAGATTATGAATTAGATAGGGTTTGTGAGACAGAAACCTACCTATGATGTAATATCTATAGGAAAGTATACCCCCACAGTTGCAGTCGTGAGCTCTCCGAGTTCCCGTCTCTCTGCCAGCACTGCCAGGATGGCCTCCCAAAATTGTGACCCAGCCGCCACTAGCATCGCAGTCTCCCATAAAGGAGCAGAGCCAAGCTGGGGTGCCGTGGCGGTCCCATGGGCAAGACAGCAGGAGCTCATGACTCATGATGTGTGGCGACAAGGGCATTTCTGCCTTCTCTGAATCAGACCACCTTTTCACATGGGTAGGGGCCATCCATGGAGCAGCTGGCACAGTATATGAAGACCTGAGGTATAAGCATAAGCTCTCACTAGAGTTCCCCAGTGGCTACCCTTACAATGAGCCCATAGTGAAATTCCTCACACCCTGCTACCACCCCAGTGTGGACACCCAGGGTAACATATGCCTGGACACCCTGAAGGACAAGTGGTCTGCCCTGTATGACATCAGGACCACTCTGCTCTCCATACAGAACACTCTCCATCTCCAGCCTACTAGAAGAACCCAACATTGATAGCCCCTTGAACACACATGCTGCCAAACTCTAGAAAAACCCCACAGCTTTTAAGAAGTATCTGCAAGAAACCTACTCAAAACAGGTCACCAGTCAGGAGCCCTGACCCAGGCTGCCCAGCCTGTCCTTGTGTCGTCTTTTTAACTTTTCCTTAGATGGTCTTTTTTTGTGATTTCTGTATAGACTCTGTATCATGAGCTGTGGTATTATTTTTGTTTTTGTCTTTTAAATTAAGCCTCAGTTGAGCCCTTGTGATGTATATTAAATAAATACATTTTGGTCATTAAAAAAAAAAGTATATCCCAAGCTACAATGAACTTAGAACCAGACTTTTAGAATATAACCTATACCTAAGCTGAAGACTGTTTATATTCTAGCCATTCCTGTTTTTTCTTACTTCTTCACGTGTTCAGCCATCTTTCAGGGCTGTATTTGGATATCCAGGTGGGTAGCACCAGTAATGCTGTATTATAATCGTCTGTGGTTGGTATATGTCACTACAGTAAAAACTCCTTGAGACTGCTTGTTCATTATTGTATGTATAGTGCCCTGCAGGATAACTGGAATTCTCCAAAACTCAATTGCTTTGTGTAATATAACAAAATAGCTGGTTAACTTATTTTCAGTTATTCAGGTGTGCATTTTGCTGCAATTCATACTGGTGGGTTTGCCACTATATGCATGGGTTTGTCAATGTGAAGAATTATGTTACAAAAAATCAAGATGAGCCATAAAATTGTATTTAAAGGTGTTCTATGATACAAGTGGCTGAAAATATTTACTTGTTGGGTTTCCAAGCTACAATGAACTTAGCTCATGTGCCACAGTGACTTGGAATCTTGAACAAAATTCATCTTTTTACTTCTACCTCTCTTCTGTGCACAGATGGGACAGTATACTATCAAGGTGAGAAACCTGGTTATATCTTCAATTTCTACAACAGATTATCAATCTTACTAGTTGGTTATCTCATTTCCAAACATATGCATTTTTTCTCTCAACCAAAAACATCGAATTTCTAGCATTCTAGGCCCAAATCAGAATGTATAACCTCAACTTGTTATCTAACTCCTATCAAAAGTCAAAATGAAAAAATGATATTATAGATTATTCAAAGAATATGCAATCTTTCCACTCTAGATACTAAAAATTCTATTCTTAGTTTAAGAACAGGACGTATACAGGGAACCATTCGACGGTGATAAACTTAGACTTTGCTACCTTGGTAACTCATAGAACTGCTCTCATTGAATTGTATTTAATATTATATCCCTGGCTTCCATGAAAGTTGCTATATGAAACAGTCACATGAAATCTATAAGGGTAACTGATATTACATACTACATCATTACATCACTTATTCGTAGATAATGCCCAATATGAGCAATGTCTTTTGTAATGTGATGCTAAGAAATGGTTTGCTTAGAATAAAAAACAGAAAATCTTTCTGACAGAGGTTTTTTTATCTTAATCATCTCTTTTTTATCTTGGTTGCGAGAAAATTCAAAGCCAAATTTGAGAATTAACATTATAACTATTGAGCTTTTACTGAATTATTTTTGAGCTTTTATTGGATTATTTTCATTCTATGTGCTATTTGAGGGAGCTGCCTTAAATCTGTTTTAGAATATGAATACAATATTTAATCTGTAAATTTATCCTATGTATTGACTTGTGCTAAAAATATTTAAATTCAGACTAAAATGATCTATATAATAAAAAATTTAAAATGCAAAGTGATTTTTATAGATGGCAAGTATAAAAATATAAACAGAAGTGACCTTATTATCATGAAATAGTGAAAACTGCTGCATGATATTTCTGTGGTATTTGTAAACTGTTGTCTTGTTTTCTATGGCTCTCAGAAATCATTTTGTTTTAATTTATTCAACCAGTATGTTGAGCACTTTTTTTTTTTGAGACAGAGTCTCACTCTGTCACTCAGGCTGGAGTGCAGTAGCACGATCTTGGCTCACTGAAACCTTTGCCTCCCAGGTTCAAGCAATTCTCATGCCTCAGCCTCCAGAGTGACTACAGGTGTGCACCACCACGTTTGGCTAAGTTTTGTATTTTTAGTAGAGATGGGGTTTTGCCATGTTGGCCAGGCCGGTCTCCTGGCCCGAAGTGATCTACCTGCCTTGGCCTCCCAAAGTGCTGGGATCACAGGTGTGAGCCACCGTGCCCAGCTGAATGTTGAACTCTTAAAAGATATACTTAGAAAAAGAACAGCAAGTTAAATCCAAAATAGGCAGAAGAAAATAAATAATAAAAATTAGAGCAGAACCAGTGAAATTAAAAACAGGAAATCAACAGAGAAAAATCACAGACTATAGAGGTTCCCTACTACTATTTTTTGTTATTTTTATTTTTTATGAGATGGGGGTCTTGCTATGTTGGTCAACTGGACTTGAACTCCTAGGCTCAAGAGATCCTCCCACCTCAGCCTCCGAGTGGCCGGGATTACAGGTGCATGCCACCACATCTTGCTTAGTTGTTATTTTTCAGTTTAAATCATTCCTAATCCTATGGTTACTCCAAAGGGATTACAAAAGAGCAAACCATTCTCATTGAATTTTAGTAGATATGTTTTATGGAACTACAGCATGGTAGAGAGAACATGGGACTTAAAAACCCAAGTTAAAATTCAGGCTTTGGTAGATGGTCTTAAGCCAAGTATTCAGTATTTCTGAGATTCAATTCCTCTGTAGAATGCGGGAATATACCTATTATGTTAAATATTTAACGTAACAGTGGAAAAAAAAAGTTCATTCTCCCTTCAAAAGAAAAAAAACCCCACATCCTATGTTCGTATTTTCAGCCAAGGATTAGTTCTGTTTCTCTGGGGAACCCTGGCTAATACAGGTTGTTTGCTTTCTCATTATTGAGTTTTGAGATGTCTTTATTCCTTTGAATTTAATCTTTATGAGTCTATTAAACTGGGTCTTGCTAAATGACAATATTTCATCCTCATAAAAGTACGTATTAGGAAGTGAGAGCCAAGAGCAAGAGAAAGTTGATTTCATACATTTTTTTTTTTTGAGATGTAGAAGTAGTTCCAGAAATTCACAGTAAGGAGTTGAAGGATATTCCACTCACTGAAGAGCTATCTTTTGTCATACTTGCAATAAAAAACAAAACAAAACAAAAAACATCAGATTCTCATAGTAACTAATCTTATTTTGAGACGAGAAGAGATAAAAGACAAGTGATAGCTCATCCACTGTGAACTTTCTGATACAGAATATATTTTTCCTCTGTCTTGAAGAAAAGACACCAAGGTAGTAAGAACCTTCACTTGATATGTATACTGGACAAGAGATCATTTTAAACAAATCAGCACAAAATCCAGCCACAGAAATGTTCTGACTTCTAGTTCAGTAAAAGACCTCGAATGAGATCAGGAGCAATAGTGATCAGTTAATCAAAGTCAGTTAATGTTAAAAAAAAAAAAAAAGTCAGTTTATGTGCAGGATCTATGTTGTATGTTTAACTTAAGACCTAAAATATACAGTCTGTCAATCACTGATCTATGTCCAAGACTTCTTCTTTGAGTACTGAGATTCAGTGACTGACATTTTTTTTCTTTCTTGCATAAAGCACACCTATCAGAAATCACCTATGATTTCCAGGTTCAGTTCTTTGGGAGTGGAATAAAAAATTTTAGAGACATTGCAAAGCAATTTCAGTACAATATAGTATTTTCTGAGGTTTTCCCATCTTTTATGGTTAAGGTTTTCACCCACACCTAATTCAAACAATATTTAAACCATCATGTTCACTGAGTCTGCAACTTAGTTTTATAGAAACAATCTTTTCATACTCATACAATTGACATAAATGCAATAAAACACAAAAAATCCAACCGTGAGAGCAGAAAAAGGCATAGGATAATAAGGAAATTGTTATGAGTTGTCAACATGCTAATAATGTGGCTACTGGCCACTATCGTTTACAGAGGGCATCAGTTAATTTGGTGTGATGACTAAGTGGAGATCAGTTAAGAGAGTTTCTACTTTATTTTGAAAGCTTATCTTCCCCATAAAAATATAAGGCAGTTGAACCAAAAAATAAAAATAAGAAGTCAGTCCTCAGAAAGAACACTAGTGAAAAGCTAGCATTGCCAACAAGTGTTAAGCCTTCTTTAGAGTACAGACATCATCACCTAATCAGATGATGTCTTTAGATCTAATTCAGTCCCTATAAGACTGTCTGTAAGAACAAGTAAAACAAAAATGAGGATCCAGTAACAATTAAGCCTTGCCTCACAAAGTTTATTGATAGCTTATTCTTTACCAGCTATATCCGGTTGGTTGGAGCATTCGGATGTGGGTGCTTTCCTCTAAGGTGGGAACACTGGGGGAAAGAACACATGATATCATTTCTCTCTCTCATCTCATCAACTATGCCTTACAAGTAGGCTTCTTTTCTTTAGGTATCTGGAGCTAAAGAGTACTTTATTCAGGTTTGCTACATAGATGAGCTAAGAATAATTAAAACAGGCTGTCTACAAATTATGTAAATAATCCCAGAAGCCATTCTCTAACAACCAGCAAGTGGGAAAGTTGCATTTGTATTAGGGATGAAAAAACAACTAAAGAAAGGGTTTAAAAATATAGATGACTCAAAACAAGTGAGTATTCAACAATTTACTCTTTATTAGACCCAAATTACCCAAATCACTAAAATCCTCAGAATATCAATAAAGTGAAAATGTTTCTTAAAGTTATGACAAACTGGTGTGCTCTAATTTTCCACCAAAACATCAATTGCAGGGTAACTGCCAGGATTTCTAAAAAGATTAATTTCTTCTTTAGAAAACGACTGAAGGAAATGCAAGAAGCAGCTATACTCTAAACAAAAGAAGAAATATGTAAAACTAATACAGTCAAATACTAAGAGAAATGCTGAGACCTCTGCATGACACAATCTTCTAGCTAATAAAAACGATTTACGACCGGGCGCAGGTGACTCACGCCTGTAATCCCAGCACTTTGGGGGGCCGAGGTGGGCGGATCATGAGGTCAAGAGATGGAGACCATCCTGCCCAACATGGTGAAACCCTGTCTCTACTAACTGGTGGTGTCCCATATTCCAGTATCGAGGTGAGGCAGAAGAATCGTTGAACCTGGAGGTGAGTTGCAGTGTGTAAGGTGCCATGAATCCAGCCTGGTGACAGAGTGAGACCAAAAAGGTGCTTAGGTGAATACATTTTCACAAAGAAGTAAAGCTCAGATGGTCAAGAAATTCTGGTGAAAAGAGATTACAGAGCAAAATATTTCTTTAATTAACATTAACATAGCCAGCAGTAGATGGTGTAACATAGTAATGGTATAAATAAACATGCTGCTTAAAAGTAAATAAGGATGGAAATTTAAGAGTTATGAAAAATATAAGAAGAAATTCTGTAACTAGGAATAATGAGAAATAATGAAAGCAATACAGTTTATCTGCTAATTTTGACAAGGAAGAACTTAAAATATTTAAAATAAATATGCTTCTTTATCTAGGATATAAAAAAAACTTCTGATTTTTAGTTGGGCTTCTTAGAATGACCCAACTAGGAGTAGTGTGTTCTACAGATGACATTATTTTCCCTCTGTTAAGCGAATGTCCTCAATAGCACGCTTTGTTTAAATCAGATCTTGTGATGAAAAAGGATCATTAGCAAGATAATGATTCAATAATATTTTTCTGGCTGGGTGTGGTGGAATGCATTAATAGTCTTAGTTACTAGGGAGGCAAGGCGGGAGTTGAGCCCAGGAGGTTAAGGCTGCAGTGAGCTATGATCGTGCCACTGTACTCCAGCCTGGGTGACAGGGAGAGACCCTGTCAAAATAAATAAATAAATAAATAAATAAATAAATAAATAAATAAATAAATAAAATCTATCTTTTACATAAAATCACTCAATATCTTGAATGACAGATTAGTTTCTTGGCATTAGATGCTCTGCCAGAGAATTAGCAACCCTAAAGGAAATACTTTCTTTTATAAGACCAAGAGGTCTTCAAGCAGAATTGTTTAGGTTGGGCATGGTAGCATATTAAACTATCTCAGACAGATGTCCTCTGTTAGCAAAAACTGATCTGAAAAACTCACCTAAAATCATTAATGTAAAATTACAATAAGCACCATAAAAAATTTCATAAGTAAATTATGTCTTATAAATCATTTTTCTCCTAGATATCTATAATTTCCAGTTCCACTTTTATTTCTAGAACTCATCATCTCTTATCCTCCACAGTCTTATTTTAAAACATAAATCAGATCATGTCATTAACCTCTAATGAGTTATCATACTTAAATTTCTACTTTTTTTGATTCCATATCCTAGCACCACTCTTTCCCTCCTCAATAAAGCACATTTGTCTTCTTCTAGGTTCTCAAACACACCAAATGTGTTTGTCGTAGGGCCTTTGCACTTCTTATTCCCTCTGCCTGGCATGGTTGGCCTTGAGATCTTCACTAATTGGCTCCTTCCTGTGATTCCTGTCTCAACTCAAACATCACCTCATGAAAGGTGATTTCACTCACATACTCCAGAGTAGGCCTCTCAGCCATTCTCATATCCCATTGCCTCACATCACTCTACCCTGTTTTTGTTGTTCTCATATCACTGAAATGCCTGAAGTTATCTTGTTTTCTAATTTGCTTACTCTGTTTACTGTCACTGCAATATAAGCTTCAAGAGAACAGATAACTTGTCTGTCTCGTTTACTACAGTATCTTCAGGGCCTAGTACAATATACATAGAGCCACTCAATAAACATGATTGGATAAGTAAATTAACCAAAATTTTCTCAAACTATAAGTTTTAGTCTCCGACCTGAAGGAAATTCTCAATATAGCTCTCTGTTGTATTTCACCTGGTGAGATATCTATAGATCTATATCTGTATCTGTATCACCTCCACAAGAGACAATGACCTCAGGTAAACAGATTTGAACAGCCTTTTGCCATTTCACAGATATGCTACATATAGAAGTGAAAACATCAGCAGAATCACCTACAGTTCTGTTTCTATTCCTGTATGAACCTGAAAAATATCAAGTACCAAGATGTGAAACAAAGAAAAAAATTAGGTTGTTGGTGTAACTGAAATTAGGCAGGTTTAAACTGCATGCTGCATGATGCCCATTATCTATGTTAGTGCCTTTCTAATGCTTTTATGGCTTTTAAAATTATTTAAATAACACCTTTAAGTCCCTTCTCAATAAATCCCAGGTGTTATCAACTTCTCTGACAGCCAGCAATTATATTCAGCTTTTTAAACAGTTTCAAATGCATCATATAAAATGGAAAAGAGGGGTCAATATTAGCCAAGTTTTAGCATATGGTCAATTTGCCATGGAAATTCAGCTCCAAGTGTGGAGAACAAATAACAGCAGAATACTGAAGGACTGATTAAGTAAGCTGATAATGGGGCAATCATGAACATGGTAACGAGAAAAAGAACTATAACAATATATAGAACTCCCAACATATTTGTTTCAAAATCACAGTTCAATGATACACAGTAAGAAGCTTCGATGTTAACAGATTCATCTACATTTAAGTTCAGAACAAAGTCACATAAATAAAAGTGATGTTATTAATGGATATTTTAGATAGAACTCTGGTAAAAGAGATTTCCAAATCTGTATTACTGATGCTGAGATACAAGTCTACTATTAATACAGTAGTATGTACAGCGGCGATATTGAGGCAGTGCAACATAATAGAAATATCATAGATTCCCACTTCTATTTACTAAACATGTGACCTTGGAAATCACTTATCTTTCTGGATTCCTAGGTTTCTTTATTTGCAAAAAAATAACTATAATACTGCTGTCTTCCATAATTATACTTCATGTTACAGTGGGGGCTCAATAAGATAATGAATACTAAAGCATCTTACAAAGTATAAAACCCTATGTAAATGCAAGTCACACTGTGGCGGGAAAAAAGTTAAATTTACCTTTATATGTTCTAAAACAGCAGTGGCAACATTTGTGTGGAGATCAATAAGTCTTTTTTTCTCAAGGAGTTCTGGCAAAGAACTGCAAGTATCAAAAAATTAAATATTAATCAATAAATTTTCTAAAATGATATAGACTTTATCCCATGCCTGGTGTTTCCCCTGTAGAAACTCAGAACAGTGAAACAGTGACAAGATGACAAGTTAAACTGTCAACTCAATTAATCTCTAGGCTTGAACACCTACAGTATTTATTAATACAGGTGAAATGCTTCTTATTTTTAAAATAATCTGGCTCCCAAATATCATTATTTCTACCATTTTACTTTCTGATTCCAAATTTTGGAGGTTTAAATAAAATCAAATTAATGGAAACATGCTTTATCTGTATTTCTAAAACACATTTCCTTCTTCCTTCTTTTTTTTTTTGAGACAGAGTCTCTGTCGCCCGGGCTGGAGTGCAATGGTGCTATCTTGGCTCACTGCAACCTCCGCCTCCCGGGTTCAAGCGATTCTCCTGCCTTAGCCTCCCGAGTAGCTGGGACTACAGGCGTGCACCACCACTCCCAGCTAATTTATTTATTTATTTTTTAAGTAGAGATGGAGTTTCACCATGTTGGCCAGGAGGGTCTCAATCTCTTGACCTTGTGATCTGCCCGCCTCGGCCTCCCGAAGTGCTGGGATTACAGGCGTGAGCCACCGCGCCTGGCCTCCTCCCTCCTTAATGTCATTCAAAGTACAGAAAAAACTGCTTAACTTTCAGTTAAGAAAACAGTATCAATAATAAAATTAATAATCACTTGCCCTACTTTATCATTAATAGTATTTTCCTCGTAAAATTACCCCTATTACACAGTTCTAACTGGTGAAAGAACGAATAATCTCCTATATTTAAGAGGGAACTAAAATCAGCTTAAACATTTAGTTAAATACAATTTAGTTCTTTAAATTCAAAGTTATATTTGCTATTGCCAACAGTTTCCTACTAGTTAAAAACATTAACAATTTTTTAGTTAAATTAAAAAAATAAATAAATCCTATCAACAGAAAGACTTCAAAGAGGATATATTGCTCACTTACCTAACAGCTGATGTTAGCTTAGCGGTATTGTCAGAAAGCATACTTATGGCTCCTTCATCTTCCCCTTCTAGTCCCTTGTAAAGAAAAAAGGTCTCAATAGCTACTCAAAAATCGCAGGCCCAAGCATAAAAATCAACACATTCCTAAGATTACTGATACACAGTAAGATTTTTAAGTCACCTAGAATTCTCCTCTGAGGTGCAGGCATATATATTTTGACAGTTACATATAAGTTCTAGTAATCAATCGCCAGTCTAATGGTTAGATGTCTAAATGATCAGCTGGCATTTTTGAATAAGGAGAAAGGCCCAGAGATGTGCCACAGGTCACATAGCAATAAATAGTAGAGCTGAAATCTGAAGTTACATCGAAGTATGGTAGAATGAGCAGCATTGGAACACATATATTTTTTCAAATCATATTTATATTAGTATTTAATTTTTTTTCTCTTCTCAATATTTAGATTTCTTTTTGATCACTTACGCAAGTTGAAAATATTTTTGTTATAAAAGCATTAAATGGCCTTCAATTTTTATAAGGAAAAAACCCAAATCTCTTTATCTAACAGATAATCCTCCTCTTTCTTATAATTCTTAGAAAGCAAATAGAATCTTACCATAATGCTTTTAAGTCGTTTGACCTCATCTTCCTGTGCTCTGTAAGATTCTAGTTCTTGCTGAACTGATTCTGCAACTTCTGGGAATGGACTAAAACAGTATTGCACAAGAACTATGAGTATGACATTAAAAGACCGATTTTTGTGTAAATTCTAAAATATATACAATGAACATTTATTATTTTAAATATACTGATTTGGATTTGAATATATGTTATATATAACAAAGGCAGAAAACATTCAGCATAAATACAACTACATATCTTTCTGATATCTATATATTTCTTTAAAATGCATATAATACTTATACATCTAAAATTTAAATTTCATTTCTATTTTTCATTAACAGTATCATACATTCTCTTCACCTATATTTTTTAGGAGAAAAAGTAAAATATTTACATGACTGAAAATCAATGGTATATCAAATATCAATTAAATATTCCTATCCAAATTAACACATAATGTCAAAGGGTCCATGCAACTACAAAGATAGCATTTAAAAATATCACCTGCAAGTAACTGTGAAAAAATTCTTGTAACTCAGAACTCATAATATCCCAGAATACTACTGGTAAAAATAGCACTTGGGCCACAGTTTTGGTGGCCTAATATCTGATGTCTTCTACCAGGACATTGTGGTTTAGCAGTAACTTACAGAGACTTTAGGCAGAAGTGATCTGCAATCATGAGCAGCTCAGGTAGAGAACACTGTACTAATCTTGACAAATTCTAGGTGAATACATGTTGATCATGAAATGTTTCTTAAAATGAGTATTTTTCATCTACAGCCTAGGGGGAGGCCAGAAGCCTTTTCTCCTTTAAGAAAAAAGAGGTCGTGTCTCATTAACAATGGAACAAAAACCTTTCCCCCCTTCCTCAGCTCTGACATCTGAAAATACCTCATTAATAATGAGCACATTTTATCCAATGGAGACTAGCAGAAAAGACAGGAGTTCAGAAAGGATTCTGAGGAACATAGTCCAACTTTACCTCACAAGCACAGGCATTTACTCCAGCTCCAGCTGAGTCTATGTTGGCAAAAAATAGCACTGAGGCCTCAGCATCGTACTGGGGAGTCAGAAACCCTTGTTTCATCTAATTATAATGGAAACTTCCTTTACAGGCAAGCTCTTACCCTCTCGGGGCCCTAGCTTTATCTGTAAAATGTGCGGGTTGAACTGGATAATCCTCAAAATCTCTGATATCTTTAGGTCTCAGAGTTAACAGAGAATAATTGCTCACATTTATTAAGCGATTTTACTATACATCAAACACCATGCTAAGAATTTATTTTATTTTTTTTTAAGATGGAGTTTTGCTCTTGTTGCCCAGGCTGGAGTGCAATGGCGTGATCTCGGCTCACTGCAACCTCATTTAATCCTGATGAATCTATTGAGGTAACTATCATAACTATTCAAGGTTAAGACTGGGTGCTTTATGGTCTGCAAGACCTGGGTTTCATCCCTGGCTTTACCAACGAAAGCTGGATGACTTGGGCAAATTACTCCTTTAAATTCATTATCTCAATCTTCTTAACAACCTTCTGAAATAGGGCACTAGATAGAATTATTATCTCCCTATTTTACTGATGAGGAAACTGAAGCTCAGAGAGATTTAAGTCACTTGTTTATGCTATCTCCAAGTGTCTTTGTGCCCATGTTACTATCGTAGTAAGATGCAGAGCAAAAGAGCTATTCCTACTTAATGAATATGAGGTTAAAATTCTTACTGTTCAACTGACCTCTTAAATTATTCTTAAACTTATGTTCTAAAAAAAATTCAAAATTTCCATATTTGAATAAAGAGACTTTTTTCTTAAGCTTTTATTAGGGAATGCCAACTTCAAAATATTCTGTATTCTCTATAAATAATGCCTCTCCAATAAAAGTAATTTCTTGTACTTCACCATTCTGGAGGGAAATGTAGATTATGGCATTCCAAAGGGAAGAGTATTATTTAGAAGTCAAATTAATCAAAATTAATTAAAATAGTACCTAAAACTGCCATAGTGAGAAAGAGAAAGACAGTGACTTTTCTCTGCAGAGAAAGTCAAATCTTTGTTATGGCGATTTGATTTTCCAGCGTAAAAAACAGTTGTAAGTAAAAAAAAGATAAAACATATTAAAAACCCAGCATGTTGAACCAAGTCTATATTCTACTTCTCTTTAAACAATAAATATAAGCCCAAAAAGAACAGCTATATTAAGGAAACACACACATTTTGAAATATTTTTTAAAAATCGTATTTTCATAATTGTTGATGAACAGTATTCTTTTTCTCTGAGGAATAATATTTTTGTTTAGAATGATTGCTCTAGCCATAATGATCACTAGATAACTTTTATAGCAGTAACTGAGCCCATGGAGTACCCTAAACTTTAAGGGGGCATAGCATCACATGGGATATGTATATCTGCCCACAGTAAATCACATGGCAAATTAATGCAGTTTTATCACTCATTATTTCTAATGTACTTTGAATAAATTTCTAGGCTTCAGGCTTAGGTACTCTCTCCACAAGTATTTAAAGCAAGGTTTACATGAGGGCAACATGTATCAAAAAGGAAAAAATCACCCCCAAAATCACAAAAGCCAATTTAAATGAAAGGCAGAGATGGTCTTAGAGTCAGTGGAGACAGCAACAAAATTGAAAAAGACTATCTGTAGTATCTTCAAAATCATATAGGATGATCTCACTGAAAGGAGAAGCGGTCCCTATAAAACAACAATTAACAAAAAACAACTTAGGAATCAGTGAGAAATGGAGAAATAAAGACAAATATCTATGGACTATCTAATTACAGCCCCCACTCATTGGGTGAATGAACCTACATGACCCTTTTGAATTTTTTCTCGAATTCATTAAGGTGGATGACACCTTAATTTCTCTTTAAAAAAATGAATCTTTTACTTATTGATATTTTGCTTACCTTCCTTTATGTTTTTGCCAAAATTTATCAACTGGAGTTAAATCATAAGACTTCTTGTTTTTTCTCTTTGGTCTAGCACCAGCTGGAGAGTTTTCCACTCCTGAAGATTCTTCCAAATTAACCCTGTTTAAATGGAAATCCTAGGAAAAAGTAGTCTTGTGTTAAATAACTGTTTCCTAAGTCTAATAAACATAGAATCTTGTTGACCTTTCTAATGTTTCCAAGGACAAAATATAGATCTGAAATTTAAAAGATCTCCTCCCAACCTTTTGTTACATACAAATGTAATTTTGTTTCTGTATTTTAATGAAAGTATTAGATGTATATTAAAATTTCAAACAAGAGAAAAACATGTTAATATGCTTTTGTATCCTTCTAGAAAAATTTGATGCATATAATAGCACATATACATCCTCTTAATTTTATTTTTTAAAATGGGATTACAGCGTACATGTTATATCTGTTTTCATCTAATAATACATTTTACAGCTCTTTCTGTATCTGTATATGTATGTTTACTTCATCTTTATCCTAACTACACAGTAGTCCAATGTTTGGCTAAATCAACTTATGCAACCAGGCCTCCTGATTCTTGGTCATTTCCAGTAACAAACGTTATCTTAAATATTTTTAAACTCTTAGAGAGTCAACTTCTGATGTGTCACTTGAGTGATGAATTGCAATTTTAAAAATTACAATAGATGCTATAATAATACGTGATGCACCTCTTTCACATAAACTTTAAGAGCCAGGCCAGTAGTGGCTAAACTTTCTTGCCTAGGACTAATTTTATTCACGTGAGGCTTGATTTTTGTACCTTTCTGTAAAAAAAAACAACCCCCCCCCGCCCAAAACCCAAAATCAAACCAAACAAAACCCACAAAAAACCACTAGGCAAAAATAAAAGTATCTTTTTTCTTTCCCCCAACTTCTTGCACTACATCTATGGGTTCCCTCACAAATAGCAGCATTTTATGGTTCAATGCCAACTAAAGAATAATGAGAGATAAAACATGGCTATCAACAAGTAAATGATTGATAAAGAAGGAAGATACAGTATGGAGAAATTATCCAGCATGACTGAAATATAATTATCTTAGTTCTAAGGTATCTGTATATATTTTAAATTAATGATTATTCTAGGTCTTAGCAGATTAAATATACTAAATGCAATTCAATCTCCTTTAGATAAAACAAGGTTATCAATACTGACTCTAGGTCCTTAACCCAAACCTTGTAACTTTCTCAAATCTTTTATAATAGTTTGCCATTTTTCTCTTTGACATAAAAAGCAGGATTTGAAAAATTACAGATGTCTACATACCCAGTAATGGATGGCTGGGTCAAATGGTATTTCTAGTTCTAGATCCTTGAGGAATCACCACACTGTCTTCCACAACGGTTGAACTAGTCTACACTCCCACCAACAGTGTAAAAGCGTTCCTATTTCTCCACAGCCTCTCCAACACCTGTTGTTTCCTGAATTTTTAATGATCACCATTCTAACTGGTGTGAGATGGTATCTCATTGTGGTTTTGATTTGCATTTCTCTGATGACCAGTGATGATGAGCATTTTTTCATGTGTCTGTTGGCTGCATAAACGTCTTCTTTTGAAAAGTGTCTGTTCATATCCTTTGCCCACTTTTTGATGGGGTTGTTTGATTTTTTTCTTGTAAATTTGTTTACATTCTTTGTAGATTCTGGTTATTAGCCCTTTGTCAGATGGGTAGATTGTAAAAATTTTCTCCCATTCTGTAGGCTGCCTGTTCACTCTGATGGTAGTTTTTTTTGCTGTGTAGAAGCTCTTTAGTTTAATTAGATCCCATTTGTCTACTTTGGCTTTTGTTGCCATTACTTGTGGTGTTTTAGTCATCAAGTCCTTGCCCATGCCTATGCCATGAATGGTATTGCCTAGGTTTTCTTCTAGGGTTTTTATGGTTTTAGGTCTAACATTTAAGTCTTTAATCCATCTTGAATTAATTTTTGTATAAGGTGTAAGGAAGGGATCCAGTTTCAGCTTTCCACATATGGCTAGCCAGTTTTCCCAGCACCATTTATTAAATAGGGAATCCTTTCCCCATTTCTTGTTTTTGTCAGGTTTGTCAAAGATCAGATGGTTGTAGATGTGTGGTGTTATTTCTAAGGCCTCTGTTCTGTTCCACTGGTCTATATCTCTGTTTTGGTACCAGTACCATGCTGTTTTGGTTACTGTAGCCTTGTAGTATAGTTTGAAGTCAGGTAGCGGGATGCCTCCAGCTTTGTTCTTTTGGCTAAGGATTGTCTTGGCAATGTGGGCTCATTTTTGGTTCCATATGAACTTTAAAGTAGTTTTTTCCAATTCTGTGAAGAAAGTCATTGGTAGCTTGATGGGGATGGCATTGAATCTATAAATTACCTTGGGCAGTATGGCCATTTTCACGATATTGACTCTTCCTATCCATGAGCATGGAATGTTTTTCCATTTGTTTGTGCCCTCTTTTATTTCGTTGAGCAGTGGTTTGTAGTTCTCCTTGAAGAGGTCCTTCACATCCCTTGTAAGTTGAGTTCCTAGGTATTTTATTCTCTTTGTAGCAATTGTGAATGGGAGGTCACTCATGATTTGGCTGTTTGTCTGTTATTTGTGTATAAGAATGCTTGTGATTTTTGCACGGTGATTTTGTATCCTGAGATTTTGCTGAAGTTGCTTATCAGCTTAAGGAGATTTTGGGCTGAGACAATGGGGTTTTCTAAATATACAATCATGTCATCTACCAAGAGGGACAATTTGACTTCCTCTTTTCCTAATTGAATATCCTTTATTTCTTTCTCTTGCCTGATTGCCCTGGCCAGAACTTCCAACACTATGTTGAGTAAGAGTGGTGACAGAGGGCATCCCTGTCTTGTGCCAGTTTTCAAAGGGAATGCTTCCAGTTTTTGCCCATTCAGTATGATATTGGCTGTAAGTTTGTCATAAACAGGTCTTATTATTTTGAGATAGGTTCCATCAATACCTAATTTATTGAGAGGTTTTGGCATGAAGGGCTGTTGAATTTTGTCGAAGGGTTTTTCTGCATCTATTGAGATAATTATGTGGTTTTTGTCTTTGGTTCTGTTTATATGATGGATTATGTTTATTGATTTGCATATGTTGAACCAGCCTTGCATCCCAGGGATGAAGTCAACTTGTTCGTGGTGGATAAGCTTTTTCATGTACTGTTGGATTTGCTTTGCCAGTATTTTACTGAGGATTTTCGCATTGATGTTCATCAGGGATATTTGTCTAAAATTCTCGTTTTTTGTTGTGTCTCTGCCAGGCTTTGGTATCAGGATGATGCTGGCCTCATCAAATGACTTAGGGAGGATTCCCTCTTTTTCTATTGATTGGAATAGTTTCAGAAGGAATGGTATCAGCTTCTCTTCGTATCTCTGGTAGAATTCAGCTGTGAATCCGCCTGGTCATGGACCTTTTTTTGGTTGGTAGGCTATTGATTATTGCCTCAGTTTCAGAGCCTGTTATTGGTCTATTCAGCAATTCAACTTCTTCCTGGTTTAGTCTTGGGAGGGTGTATTTGTCGAGGAATTTATCCATTTCTTCTAGATTTTCTAGTTTATTTGCATAGAGGTGTTTATAGTATTCTCTGATGGTAGTTTGTATTTCTGTGGGATCGGTGGTGATATCCCCTTTATCATTTTTTATTGCATCTATTTGATTCTTCTCTCTTTTCTTCTTTATTAGTCTTGCTAGTGGTCTATCAATTTTGTTGATCTTTTCAAAAAAACAGCTCCTGGATTCATTGATTTTTTGAAGGGTTTTTTGTGTCTCTATCTCCTTCAGTTCTGCTCTGGTCTTAGTTATTTCTTGCCTTCTGCTAGCTTTTGAATGTGTTTGTTCTTGCTTCTCTAGTTCTTTTAATTGTGATGTTACGGTGTCAATTTTAGGTCTTTCCTGCTTTCTCTTGTGAGCATTTAGTGCTGTAAATTTCCCTCTACACATTGCTTTAAATGTGTCCCAGAGATTCTGGTATTTGTGTCTTTGTTCTCATTGGTTTCAAAGAACATCTTTATTTCTGCCTTCATTTCGTTATTTACCCATTAGTCATTCAGAAGCAGGTTGTTCAGTTTCCATGTAGTTGAGCGGTTTTGAGTGAGTTTCTTAATCCTGAGTTCTAGTTTGATTGCACTGTGGTCTGAGAGAGAGTTTGTTGTGATTTCTGTTCTTTTATATTTGCTGAGGAGTGCTTTACTACCAACTATGTGGTCAATTTTGGAATAAGTGTGATGTGGTACTGAGAAGAATGTGTATTCTGTTGATTTGGGGTGGAGAGTTCTGTAGATGTCTATTAGTGCAGAGCTGAGTTCAAGTCCTGGATATCTTTGTTAACCTTCTGTCTCGTTGATCTGTCTAATATTGACAGTGGGGTGTTAAAGTCTCCCATTATTATTGTGTGGGAGTCTAAGTCTCTTTGTAGGTCTCTAAGGACTTGTTTTATGAATCTTGGTTTGCTCCTGTATTAGGTGCATATATATTTAGGATAGTTAGCTCTTCTTGTTGAATTGATCCCTTTACCATTATGTAATGGCCTTGTCTGTTTTGATCTTTGTTGGTTTAAAGTCTGTTTTATCATAGACTAGGATTGCAACCCCTGCTTTTTTTTTTTGCTTTCCATTTGCTTGGTAGATCTTCCTCCATCCCTTTATTTTGAGCCTTTGTGTGTCTCTGCACATGAGATGGGTCTCCTGAATACAGCACACTGATGGGTCTTGACTCTTAATCCAATTTGCCAGTCTGTGTCTTTTAATTGGGGCATTTTTCCCATTATGTTTAAGGTTAATATTGTTATGTGTGAATTTGATCCTGTCATTATGAAGTTAGCTGGTCATTTTGCCTGTTAGTTGATGCAGTTTCTTCCTAGCATCTATGGTCTTTACAATTTGGCATGTTTTTGCAGTGGCTGGTACTGATTGTTCCTTTCCATGTTTAGTGCTTCCTTCAGGAGCTCTTGTAAGGCAGGCCTGGTAGTTACAAAATCTCTCAGCATTTGCTTGTCTGTAAAGGATTTTATTTCTCTTTTAGTTCTGAAGCTTACTCTGGCTGGATATGAAATTCTGAGTTGGAAATTCTTTTCTTTAAGAATGCTGAATATTGGCCCCCATTCTCTTCTTGCTTATAGAGTTTCTGCTGAGAGATCCACTGTTAGTCTGATGGGCTTCCCTCTGTGGGTAACGTGACCTTTCTCTCTGGCTGCCCGTAACATTTTTTTGTTCATTTCACTTTGGTGAATCTGATAATTATGTGTCTTGGGGTTGCTCTTCTCGAGCATCTTTGTGGTGTTCTCTGTATTTCCTGAATTTGAATGTTGGCCTGTCTTGCTAGGTTGGGTTAGTTCTCCTGGATAATATCCTGAAGAGTGTTTTCCAACTTGGTTCCATTCTCCCTGTCACTTTCAGGTACACCAATCAGACGCAGATTTGGTCTTTTCACAGTCCCGTATTTCTTGGAGGCTTTGTTTCTTTTTACTCTTTTTTCTCTAAATTTCTCTTTTTTGTTTCATTTCATTAATTTGATCTTCAATCACTGATACCCTTTCTTCCACTTGATCGAATCGGCTGCTGAAGCTTGTGCATGTGTCACGTAGTTCTCGTGCCATGGTTTTCAGCTCCATTAGGTCATTTAAGGTCTTCTCTATACTGTTTATTCTAGTTAGCCATTCTTTTAATCTTTTTTCAAGGTTTTTAGCTTCCTTGTGATGGGCTCAAACATCTTCTTTTAGCTTGGAGAAACTTGTTATTATCGACTTTCTGAAGCCTACTTCTGTCAACTCGTCAAAGTCATTCTCCATCCATCTTTGTTCCGTTGCTGGCGAGGAGCTGCGATCCTTTGGAGAAGAAGGGGCACTCTAGTGTTTAGAATTTTCAGCTTTTCTGCTCTATTTTCTGCCCATCTTTGTGATTTTATCTCCCTTTGGTCTTTGATGATGGTGACCTACAGATGCAGTTTTGGTGTGGATGTCCTTTTTGTTGATGTTGATGCTATTCCTTTCTGCTTGTTAGTTTTCCTTCTAACAGGTCCCTCAGCTGCAGGTCTGTTGGAGTTTGCTGGAGGTCCACTCCAGACCCTGTTTGCCTGGGTAATCACCAGTGGAGGCTGCAGAACAGCAAATATTGCAGAACAACAAATATTGCTGCCTGATCCTTCCTCTGCAAGCTTCATCTCAGAGGGGCGCCTGGGTGTATGAGGTGTCAGTCAGCCCCTACTGGGAGGTGTCTCCATGTTAGGCTACACAGGGGTCAGGGATCCACTTGAGGAGGCAGTCTGTCTGTTCTCAGAGCTCAAGCACCATGCTAGGAGAACCACTGCTCTCTTCAGAGCTGTCAGACAGGGACGTTTAAGTCTGCAGAAGTTTCTGCTGCCTTTGTTCAGAAGCATGGCTATCTTTCATTTGCAAGGCACTATTCTTAGCACCTTATATTAAGTCATTTGATCCTTACAATAACCTGTAGAAGCAGTAATAAAATTCCCATTCAAGATGAAAAAACTGAGGCATAAAGAAGTTAATTGTCCAAAGTTATACATAAATACATGGCAGAATCAAGATTAAAATCTAGGCAGTCTGACTTCAGAGGCAGTGCTTTTAAGCATTATGTTTTAATTCTATCACAGCGAGAACAGAGTGAGTGGAATTAGATTCTATCACTTGAAATTCCCTGTAGTGCAGAACATGGGTAGCCTCAGGTGATAAATAGGCAATTTAAAGACTAGAGAGTTACAATAAATGGTTGGAATGACAAAAGTTTAGTATATTTCACTCTATTACTGTTTTTCCTATAGACCCCTCATATTATCATAGGGCAAGAAAGTGACTTTACTTAATCCTCTGTTTCCCATCCTCTTATCTAAACTTCACTTTGCACAAAAATCATCCATATAGAAAGAAAGTAAAAATAGCACAATTGTGGAAAACTATTTTAAACAGTAACAGCTACATCTGGGAAGAAGCCTAGATTTAAAAAACTATCTAACAAAATAAAAGATTGAAGAGAAACATCTTTAAACAGTTAAGTTTTATTAACTAGAATTTCTAGTGAAGTGCTGTTTCCATGGTGATGACACAGCTCATTCAAAATAAAGTTAACTTGCTAGCAAAATTACTGCTCTAAAAGTAGGAGAGCATGTTATTACTGAAGTATTGATGGAATACTTGAAACACAAAATAATAAAGGAATAAAAGATGTTAAGAATTCTGAGAAATAATTTAATAGCAAGGATATTTCCATTGTTTGCATAATAGCAAGGCAAATAAAGGTAATTTCAATCTTCCAAGTTAGGAAATTAAAACATTCTGTGCTGTACCCAATCATGTTAAAGCAACTGAACGTTTATACACAAATAAAAGACAACAGAATTACTTTTAACTAATTAAGCAGAGTCTAATCTGTTTCCATTGACAGTCACATTTTCCTTAGAAGATAGGACAAAGGTGCCCCAAATCACTATATATAAATAAATCCCATCAGGAAATGCTAAAAACATGGAGAAGCCTTCGGCAGTCTTGTTTTCCTTTCCCAAGTTAGAGCAATCAGCAGAGCCAGAGAGAGTTAATGTTAACAAAATAATCTCTGGATAATATAAGCAATACCTATTTATGCAGACTTGTAGTTCACAGGCAAATTAAAGTAAAATAAAAATATCTTTTATTTTGGCAAGAATTTACTATCTCCTTAACTCTAAACGCTATTACAGCAATCATTAAACATCTATTGTTTCAACAGATGTACTTTGGAGTCATAAATACAACACCAGAATTTTCATATTGAGGTGACACACTAAGGTGAGTCTTCAACTTCTACTATCAAATTAACCAACAAGAGAAATAAAATACAAGGGAGAATCTATTTAAAACTAGGGAACACATATAAATACTTCTTGATAAGGAAGGAAGTGAACAGAACTAACGGATGTGAGGAAGAGGAAAGGAAGTACTACCCATTGGCTCCACCAACATCTTCCACGGCTTTGGCTTCTATACTCGCCTACATTAAATAAATGTCCCATCAGTCATTTTAAGATGAGCACACCTATATTGTCCCATCCTTGCACACAAACCTAGGGAGAATTCTCATCTCCAAAAAAGTATTTTCTCTGGAGAAAATCTTCATCTTAGGAGTTAAATAGTTTGGGGAATAGGGTTGACAGCAATGAGAGAAGAAATGATAAAATGCTTAATGCACACGAATACATTTGTGTGTATTTTCTCTAAAGCAGGCAAATATTCCTCCTGTAAATCACAATTATTTCTTTCATACTTAAGATTTTAATTGTAAAATAAAAGCTATGAGTTTCATCACTTTTTGCAAAGGCGGGTAAAAGACAAAATATGATCTTTAATATATCAAACAGAAGATAGAATTCTAAGACAGGAATAAGGATCATTGTCTTCATAAGATAGATCAACAGACTAATATATCACGGTTTCAATACCTGTAACAGTTTCAATTGGATTTAGGGAAAATTAAAGCATTATGTGAAAAATTTATTTTTCAAAGCTCATCCCTAAAACTAATTTCCATAAGAGAAAATGTTAAAGACTAGGCACCTAAGCAAAAGGGAGTTTAAAACTTATTTCTACTCTTCCTAAATGCTTCAAAAGCAGTTTCTGTTCAACATTTGATAAAGTGGTGATAATGCCTCTAACGACACAATTTACAGAAGCTCCTAGAGACTGTAATTCTATTTCTTACCGAGAAATCAATTATACACAACCAATAAACAATTTCCGACCCTCAAAGAGCATGGATAACTATGGAACTCAATGAGAAGAGATCAGAAGCTTTACTCTAGAGAACAAGTTACACATCAGATGTTATTTGACATCCATCACTCTACAACAGATACATATATATTAAGATGGGCTTCTAGCTAAAATGATATAAATGTGTATTTATAATGGTACAGCTCTCCTGAGTGGCTGAAGAAACAAAACTCCCAGGCATGGTGATGATATGTGGTTTTAATCCATCTAACAATTTAAATCCAAATATTTTCTGCTTTACATAACAGTCATCTGGTTTCTTTGGTTTACACAAATCAGTCTCTCAAATGAAACTCAAGTAGAGCAAGGATTAAAACATGTTTGTTAGGAAGAAACAGGAAGACTCAGCCTTCCATTGATGCTTTCAAATTGTGTGCAAAGTCAACAGTCACTAATGCAATTTTACAATTTCACAATACTACTTGTTATAAAAAAAATGGGTTCTTTAATCTCAGAGAATGAGAAAACTGGAAGATGCTGTCTTTTTCACCATGGAAAATGTCTGGAAGGAAAAGTATCCCAGTAGAAATAAACAGCCCTAATAGCCCAGACTGTGGTATCCACTATTTGTCACTCAAAGGAACCAGAAGCTTTTTGAGAAATGGATGCAGCCAGGTCTGAGGCAGAAAATGAATATGATTAGCTTAGGATATTTTTCATACCAGGAAGCAAAGAAACTATCAAAGACTGATGGGGTTATGTCAAGAAGCTATCAAGGCCAACATAATAGGCCAAAAACGAGATAATTCAAGCATCAAAATGAATGACTGTAATAGTGTAAAAACATCTCAAATATAAAAATCTGTTAGTTCATAAAATGATACTTAAACAAATGACTTTATTGATTGTCTCTGCAAATTACATAGCGTACAGACCTTCAGTAGACACTTCCTACCAAGTACAGTAAAATATGTATTTGCTTGGATTAAATGAGTAAAAGTTTACATTACACTTTTGACTTTTATGCAAATGCTTGAAATTAGGCTACATAGTGCTGACCAAGAGGTTTTGTGTTAATAAAGATTAGAGGATCAAAGAATGTCAACCTTGGACCCAAAGCATCAATCTTGAACTATACCTAGGCATTTGTTACATTGCAATCACACATCTTTAAGGAAATAGGTGTTTCTGAAATGCTTCTCTTATAACCTTAGCTAGGTGCATTAGCTCATGCCTGTAATCCCAGCACTTTGGGAGGCTGAGGCGGGTGGATCACCTGAGGTCAGGAGTTCTAGAGAAGCTTGGCTAACATGGTGAAACCCCATCTCTATCAAACATACAAAAATTAGCCGGAGATGGTTGCACATGCCTGTAGTCCCAGCTACACAGGAGGTTGAGGCAGGAGAATCGCTCGAACCTGGGAGGCAGAGGTTGCAGTGAGCCGAGATTGCACCACTGCACTCCAGCCAGGGCGACAAGGCAAGACTCCATCTCAAATAAATAAATAAATAAATAAAATAAAAATAAATATAATGCTTCTCTTACAACCTTTCAAAAAATACATATTTATTTGGAAACCACTTTTTAAAAAAATTCTTGACTGGAAAAAAAGGTAAACTTTAATTAAAGTCCCCATGTATATTAGTATAACTTCCGATTTAATGTTTCAAATAATAAGAGTCAGTAGCAGAGGGTGAAAGGTACAAAAAGAGAACCTAAGATTGGAAAAATAAAGGCCAAGTAAAAAACAGAGATAAAATAATGTCCATCCCTTTGACTGAAGTCAACAGCTCTGCAGCTGAACAATCAAATCCACCTCTCCTGCAACCAAGATATAATAAAAAAGAATCAGGGCTTCTAATTACTAATTTTGCTTCTTATATCCCAATAAAAGGAGATGGGTACTGCAAAGTTGCTTTTTTTTTTTAACCAGAAGAGTGTATTTCCCGTTTAAAATGAGAAAAAGAATCTTTCTGACACAGAGGGAAGCTGTGTGAATTTTCATAGTTGTTTCTAAGTTCTAATATATAAACAATTATCAATGGTGCAGATTTTCAGGCAAAGACATTTCATATAAAAAGTAAACTGCACTTTTAAGTTAACATTTACTATCTACTTACTCCATCTTGTGGAGGCAAAGGGTATAATTATTAAGTGTTCTACAAGCTCTGAAGACCTTCGAAAGCAGCTTTAGCAATCAACAAAAATTTGTGTGATTATAATTTATGACATCTCAGTTATAGTTTGTTCACATCCAGAAACTGCATTAAGATTAATGAACAGAATTAAGTCATTTTAAGTTGTATAGTTAATTATAACCAACCTCTTCAAAGATTCCCAACTTTTTATGTGAAGATTAAACAAAAACAACTCTACCATCTACTTTCATCACCTTTTATTTTTAAAAGGATATTTTCACTTCAAATAGTAGGAAATAAAAATTAGTATAAAGGCCAGTATAAAAACACATTTCATAGTCCTTTTTATTCTCATCTCATTCTGAAACAGTGAAAACCTCATCAAAGACCAGTATTATCCTTGTTTGGTTTTAGGGAATCTCTGCCCTAAGTTATATTTCCCAATTTCTTCTGACAATGGAGACTGAGTCTACTCTTTTTATGTTGCAATTATGTAAATGTGTCTTATCTCCTGTACTCAAAGCACCCTGTACTTTAATTTCCTCCATCCAGGGGAATGAAGAGGGAGCCAAGGGACTCTTAAAGCTCAAGAACTGGAAAGGATCCCTAGACATCTCGGTGCTTTAGATTGCCTTAACACCACCACTGGCAGGTGTGATGAGGCACCCGTGATCTGTATGCTATGGTCTTATTAAGACACTCGCCCCTTGCTCCCACCCAACAGTAAGGGCCCCACCAACCAAATATGATTCAAGACTACCAATACTATCTTATTATGCCCATTAATCCCTGTACAACTCTTTAACCTCCAATCCCACTGAGACCCCATCTCCTATTCTTACCCTACTCTAGAAATCCTGTCATCACTTCTGGAACCCATACTCAGTCATCAGCAAAATCTCCTGTTCTGAACATCCTCTCCAAACTTTCCCTGTTCTTTCTTGCTCTAACTGAACTCCAACTGGCTAACTCCTGCAGCCTTCTCAAATGGGAACCTGATTTTTCTTTTTTTTCTTTAACCTCTCACAGCTCATACCACTGGATCTGAGACTGGAATTAGGTGTCTTCCTTGCTACTCCCAGACTCTTGCCCTCTTTCCTAAAACTAGCTTTGAAACTCATGTCGTCAGCCTGTAACCATGGTTCTCAATTGGGCAATGTTGCCCCTTTCTGCCACCTGGGGTATAATTGGCGATGTGTAAGATGTTTTGGTTGTCGCAACTGAGGGAGTTCCACTGGCACCTAGAGAGTCAAGGCTAGGAATGATGCTAAACATCCTACAATGCACAGGACAGCTCCCCCTGCCCCCCAACAAAGAATGATCAGGTCCAAAATGTCAGTAATGCCAAGGTTGAGAAATCCTGGTCTACAGTGCTCACTAATGCCACCTGCAGGATGCTCTTATCTCCTGCATCATTAACTTTGCTGTTTGGATCATTCCCATTAGTACACAAACATGTTGTAATTTCCCTCATTTAAAAATATTTTCTGTCTGGGTGCAGTGGCTCATACTTGTAATCTCAGCACTTTGGGAGGCTGAGGACCAGACTTTTTTCCTGAACTCCAGACTCATGTAACTACCTACTCAACATTTACATTTGGATATCTTAATGGGCATCTCACTTTTTTTTTTTTTTTTTGAGACAGGGTCTTTACTCTGTTACCCAGGCTGGAGGACAGTGATGTGATCACAGTTCACTGTAGTAGCCTCAACCTGTTGGGATCAACTGATCCTCCCACCTCAGCCTCCTGAGTAGGTGTGCCACCACAACTCACTAATTCTTATTTTTTTGTAAAGATGGTGCTTCTTTATGTTGCCAGGCTGGTCTTGAACTCCTGGGCCCAAGTGATCCTCCTGCCTTGGCCTCCCAAAGTGCTGAGATGACAGGTATGAGCCACCATGCCTGGCTGGCATCTCACATTTAACATATCCAAAACTAAACATCTGATCTTCCCTGGAGAAACTGCCTTTTCCATCCCACTAAACAACAACGTCTTGCCATTTGCAAAGGCTAAAACCTTGGAGTCATCTTTGAGTTCTCTCTCTCTCTCTGCATCTAACTGCCGCATCTAACTCATCAGCAAATCCTATACTCTACAGTCAGTATAAAAATCGCAGCCCTTACCATTTCTGTCCTGGTATAAGCTGCTATCATCTCAGCTAAGATAACTGCAACAGCCTCCTAACCGATCTTGCTCTTCCTCTGCCCCCAAGGAGTCCATTTTCAATATAACAGCTAGAGTGACAGTCTTAAAATGTATACCAGAATCCCATGTGGTTCCCCATTTCCATCAAATTAAAATCAATGGCCTTTACAATCACGATACGATCATACACTATAATCCCCAGAGTCCTGTATTATATTGCTTCCTGGGTCCTATTTATTTAACCTTTTCTCCTGCTTCTCTTCCCCTGCCTCTCTTCATTGTAGCCATCTGGTTGCCTTGCCATTTTCCAAACATATTAGGCATCCTTCTGCTTATGTTCTTTTCCCACATAGCTATATAATCCACTACCTTACCTCCTTTAGATCTTTACTCAAATGTCACTTTATCAGTGAGATCTTCCCCGTTTTAAAATTTCACTCCTGTTTACCATTATTTACTTTACTGTCCTTCAGGGTATCTTCCACCTTCTGAAATGCTGCAAGTTTTATTTTCTTTACTGCCTGTTTCCCCTACTAGAATGTAAGCTCTAGAAAGACAGGAAAGCTATTGTTTTTGTTACTATTGAAGCCAGGGTTTAGAAAGTGTGTTAAAGAGCAGGCACTTAAATGTTGGTAGAACTGAATTCCTCCTCTCCCACCTCTTACTTGACCTCCTAAAGCCAGCTTCCATGTTCTACTACTTAGGGTTTAATTCAAGAGTCCCTTTGATTCTTCTTGCCCTCTCTACTGAATTAAAGTTGACTGCTATTTCTTTGACACTCATCCTAGAGTCATGGCATAGAAGAACTGCAAATTTCCATCAGTAATTCTAAATCTGATTTATTTAAATAAACACTTTAGAGCCAATATCCAGGTTTTAAAGAAATAAACCAAATCATCTATTGCACGTCTTTCCTTTTTTTTTTTTTTTTTTTGAGACTAGGTCTTGCTCTGTCACCCAGGCTGGAGTGCAGTGGCACAATCTTGGCTCACTGCAACCTCTGCCTCCTGGGTTCAAGCAATTCTCAAGCCTCAGCCACCCAAATAGTTGGGATTACAGGCGTGTGCCACCACGCTTGGCTAATTTTTGTATTTTCAATAGAGACAGGGTTTCGCCATGTTGGCCAGGCTGGTCTTTAGCTCCTGGCCTCATGTGATCCGCCTGCCTTGGCCTCCCAAAGTGCTGGGATTACAGGCATGAGCCACTACACTCAGCCTTTCATTTCCTGTTTATATGACATTTTGGGCAAGCTTTACAATCATGATATGATTATATAGTATAATCCCTAGAGTCCTGAGCTAGGAGTTAGTAAACTACAGTGTTAGTTTTAACAAAGCCAATGATTTGAGTTCCAATTCTTTAACGTCTGTCTATCAAATAGAGACTATTTTGGCCCTACTACATAGTGTCTCATAGAGAAATTATTTGTGTACCTATTTTCTTTCCATTGTCTTTGAAGACTGAAGCCGTGTTTTATTCACCTGTGTATGTCACATGCTAAACACAACATTTAGCAGCTAAATTTACATATGCATAAATACAAACTTTTGATATAAGCATAAAATCAGATATGAGGAATTACTTCAGAAAACACATGGCGTAACATAAAAAATACTATTTGTTTTTTTAACACAAAATGAGGTTTAACTGATTCCCAGAGAAAAGGGAGAAATTATAGCCTTTCTCCTAAGGGAGAACACATTTATTTACTTTTTCAGTTTGAAAATTAAAAATAAAACATGATAGTCCATTTTCTTCAATTGTTTTCTTTTCCTTCTTTTCCATGGCCAACAAAACCACTACTTTACCCTATAAAGATCATAAATTTGAAACTTTAAACTTCAGTGCTTCACATTTTCCAGCATCCACGCTCAGTAATACCAAATTCCATCACTTGTTTTGTTCACAGGTCTCAGTTCCATCCTTCTCATTTTTGTTTCTGTAGCCATGATGTTAATTTTAAATTAAGGGGAACACTGCATGTTACTATATTTCAGTAATAAGTGCTGTATTTAGTCTCTTACCAGTACATCATGCACCAATGCTTGATATGTCCAAGTATGATGTAAAGGAGTTGCCAAATCTATGTTTCTGTCAACAAGGACTAATAAGGGCCTCTGGAAGCTGTAAATATATATGTTAAAAAAATTACATAACTCTTGATACCAATGTATACATCTAAAATATTCTACTACTTTCCAGTATATGCCATTTTGATATGAATAATAGTATGCTAATATTGACAATTCATAATACTTTGTTTTTTAGTATATGTGCTGCTGAAGCAAGCACCACAATACTTTGCTTTTTGTTAAGACAGAGTCTTGCTCTGTCATCCAGGCCGGAGTGCAGTGGCTAAGTGCAGCCTTGAACTCCTGGGCTCAACCAATCCTTCTGCCTCGGCTTCTGGAGTAGCTGGGACTACAGGCGTGCACCACCGCACACCTGGCTAATTTTTAAACATTTTTATAGAGATGGGGGAGGCTGGCTTTTAAAAAACAAATTTAACATGGTCACACAATTACAGTAATGCTTTGGACTACTTAGAGCTTGTGTACGATGCCAGATTATAAATTTTACTTAGGAAACTATTTTTTTTTGAGACTCTGTCACCCAGGTTGGAGTGTAGCGGCACAATCACAGGTCACTGCAGCCTTGACCTCTCAGGCTCAAGCAATCCTCCCACCTCAGCCTCCCAATTAGCTGAGACTCCAGGTGTGCACCACCACTCTTGGCTAATTTTTAAATTTTTTTTAGAGATGGGGGCGACTAACCACGTTGCCCAGGTTGATCTTGAATGCCTAGGCTCAAGTGATCCTCCCACCTTGGCCTCCCAAAGCACTAGGATTACAGGCGTGAGCTATCATGCCCTGCCAGGAAACTTTAAGGAAAAAAACTATATAAATATTTCTATAGAATAATTTTTGTAGTTAGCAAAATAATAAGCTGCTTCTACTCAGATGTTTTTGACATTTTTGTAAAAAAGGCAATAAGGAATAGTTATTGTCAGTTTCAGGGAAAACAGAGAGTAGGAGCTTATAAATTTACACAAATGTTTGACAGTTTCATAAATTAGAATTTTTTTCCTATAAACACAAACTCAAAAAAGCAGACCCCGGAGAAAAGCCTCAAAAAACTCTATACCACTATAATATACAAAATGAAAACATAATGCCATAACAGTACCTAATTATATTATTATCCCCTTAACAGAGAAGGCATACGACACCTCATGTACTGTTACTCCATTATTACAATTCAGATGTGAAATAAACTACCACCGAAAGCAAATTGAGGCACAGTCATTTGGTTACCATGTGTCTACAGAAGTTTTAGAGATCTGCTTTAGAGGCACTATCATATCAGGAGTAACACACCACTTTTCAAAAGGCATCACTATCTGTTTACAATATTTCCTTTTGCAATAGACTTATTATTATTTTAGTAACTCATTACACTCTTCTGGGTATAGGACAGTGGACCAAACTGCATTGACTCTGGGATAAAAAGTCAGAGTGGCACCCTCGCAATCTACTGTGATTTATTACACCAGAGCTAGATGGAAGGTAAGGGAGGATGGCCTACCGCAGGGTTTCTTAGCCCTAGCACTACTGACATTTGGGGCTGGATAATTTCTTGTTATAGGGGGTTGTGGTGTGCATTATAGGATGTTTAGCAGCATCCTACAATGTATACTACAAGATTCTAGTAACACCTACCAGTTATGACAACCAAACATGTCTCCAGACATTACCAAATGGCTATGGGAGGCAAAAACTGCCTTTAGTTGAAAATCACCAGCCTATGGTTGGATTCAAATGTATTTAACAATAGTCCAGCAAGATTGTGACCACTAATGAAAACGATTAAGAAATACATCCAACAAGTTGAGAAACAAGATGCCCATATTATGATAATGTGAATAAATTTAAAAAAATTATCCAAATAAAACAGTGCCTTTATATTGGTTTCTAAGGCCTATACCAGAGAGCTACAAAAAGGGAACTATTAAGTAAGATATGACACAGTGGTTGGTTCTGTTAAAAAAAAAAAAAAAAAGATCAGGTGAGAATTTGATGTTTTTCTTCTACCTAATGAGAAACATTTTGAAGAATATTTAAGACAAGCAATGAAATCACAGAACCATTTAAAATAATGTGGAAACTGAGACAGTTAACCAAACAATTGAAACACAGTGCTAGTGTGAACTCCAAATTATACAAGTAGTTTATAAGGCTGTAGGAGACACCAAATTGACTTGAAGTCTATAGAAGGTTATTATGAAATTATTATTTCTAGTGGGCAGTTATTTCTCTGGGCATCTATTTATTCTCACAGGCTTTATTTATTAATTCATCTAAACTGGGGTTAAGAATTAATTTTCCAGAATATAATCTCTTCTTTAAACAATTCTCAGCCATTTGAGTGGGTTTCTTTACTTCTTTTCTCCATTACTATTAACAATCAAAAGTTAAATATACTATAATGTATAGGGTTTTTTAGTAGTTCTATTCAATAATAAGCAGCCAAAAACATTGGCATTACTTATGCTAGAAATGCTAACAATAATAAAATGTTTTGTAAGTTTAGGCTATTAGTATTTAAGTATAAAATGGAAATTAGATTAATAGAGGTGGAAACAGATATAAGTATCACAAGTGTTTCACTCTGAAAAATTACCAAGCGGTTTAACGATAATTGAAATAAAATGGCTTCTGACCTTCAAAGCCTTATACACAGAAAAATTTTTCTTATAGATAAAATGCTTAGATGATAAATAGATAAAATTTTATCTTATAGATAAAATGCTTAAATGATAAAATGCTTAGAAATTTTTACCAAAAGAAGGTAAATTGAATAAAATATTCCACTTGTATTTTAAGAACAATTTGAGTCAAAACCTTGATCCTGATTAGCTCATTAAAAAGAAACAAATTTCAATTACAAGGATATTCTATCAGCCAAGAAAAGTAACAAAAAAACTCTACAAATATTTTTAAGTCTTATAAATGTATTTAATAACAGTAATACCTGAATTGGCCAGCTCCAAGTGTATCACCTGTAAAAAGACTGTTTCTTGCATCTCTTAGATTTTCTCGAAGTTTCTTGTCTAGTTTCTGAAAAATAAAATTTTAGATTAACTCAAGTTTCATATAACTTTATGGAGATTAATTCATAATGTGTTTTTAGTTTCATAACCAAGAAACCTGGAATTTCTTTACAAATAGCAAATCTAAAATCTAAATATTTTAGCTCCTTCTTACCACTTCGATATCATCATAACTTGGACTTAACAAAGATCAGTGCCTTTTCCACTGTGAGTCAGGCCTGATTTCACTAATAAGAACTTTTCATTGACTAATTTTACTTTGGCTATGGGAAATGCTTTGCAGTAATGACCCACACTCTTTTCCTAAGCGTGACTGTTTTATCAAGGAAGGTGTCTATATGGAGAAAATGTTGACTTGGGTGGGTAGGGGTGAACAAAGTAGTGGTGGGTACAAGAAGCCTCAGAAGAGAAATGGAACATATGAAAGAAGGCAGTCTTCCACCAGTCAGTAATTCACTTGGGCTAATAAAATTCCAAAATACTTCCTTCTTTTTCAGTAATTCTATAATTTCTCTAATCCCTTACTCATTTCTTAACCTTCAAAGCACATTTATGAACACTTACTTTATACTTAATATTTTACTTCAATATAGTGGGATAGCAAAAAGCACTTCATTTTAAAAATGGTTATGATTAGTAATAAATATTTGCTAAATGAAGTTAAATATTAAGTAATCTGGAGGATCAAATAAGTGTAAAATACTGCTTGGAGAGACAAGGTTGAATGAGGAATACACACTTTAGTTTTAAAAAAAGAAATAGGACTAGAATAGCACACTGGAGTAAATAATTTTACTTTCTCACATGGAAGTAAATGATTACTTTTTATCTTCGGTGCAATCTCAATGTAATAAAATAAAAATATCTGCTATTGGTACTTACAACCAAGCAATCATATATTTAAATACTAACAAAACACTTGCGTTACTTGTGGGAAAACAATTCACACAATGTTATTTATCTCCACGTGATAGCTGCATGAACTTACCACTGCTACCATTTCTGCCGCTGTTCCTCTTGAACATCTGATTATAGGAACAGCACCTACAGAATGTTAGAAATGTTAGAAATGATCTTGGCTCTTAGTTAAAATAGATACTTATAAAATACATCAGCATCAAAAATAACACATGTGACAGATACATACAATTTCACGTTATATACATGATTTTATGTATTTATTTTTCCACTTTTTTTAATTTAAAAAAATTAAAAAATATATTTAGGGGGTACAAGTACAGGCTTCTTACATGCATATATTGCATAATGGTGATGTCTGGGCTTTTAGTGCACCCATCACCCAAATGGTGAACACTGTACTCAAAAGGTAATTTTCAACCCTCCCCCGACAAGCACACATAAAAGGATTTATAATGTCCCCTACAAGCTCACATAAAAGGATTTATAATGTCCCCTACAAGCTCACATAAAAGGATTTATAATTTCCCCCACAAGCTCACATAAAAGGATTTATAATTTCAAGGGTAAAAACAAGTTTCAGAAATGAACCTTCCCATTAATAAAGAAAACAACAGGGAGTCAGAAGAAAACTATTTTTATATGGAGCTGACCAATTAGTGTGACTGCGTTTTTTCCAATGGATTGACTAAATCAGTATTTTGATCCCCTATGGGCACTTTCTTTTCTTTTCTTTTTTTTTTCTGGGACGGGGTGTCACTCTGTCACCCAGGCTAGGAGGCCGGAGTGTAGTGGTGCAGTCATGGCTAGCCTTGACCTGCTGGGCTCAAACCATCCTCCCACCTCAGCTTCCTGACTAGCTGGGACTGCAGGCACAGGCCACCAAGCCTGGAATAATTTGGCAAAACTCTGTCTCTACAAAAATTGCAAAATATTTGCTGGGCATGGTGGTGTATGCCTGTGGTCCCAGCTACTCGAAAGGGAGACAAGGTTTCACTATGCTGTCCAGGCTGGTCTGAGCTCAAGTGATCCTGCTACCTCAACCACCTAAAGTGCTGGGATAACAGGTGTGAGCCTCTGCACCTGGTCTAGGCAGTTTCAATACATAAGCTTACTCTACTCACAGGACTCACGTTAATTTGACTTAAAAGAAAAGAATGAAAAGAGCTTAGCTAATTTAGCAGTTCGGGCACTGCTAGTTTTTGTTTATTTTACGAATGGACAATAAAAAATTGTAGGTTTTTTAAAATACCAATTTAAATAATAGAAAACACATTATTCATATAGGTTGAAATCCTAAACAGAAAAAAAGTCCAACTGCACTGAAAGTCTCATAAGACAAACTGAGAACACTGTAATATTTATATGCTGAAATTGTCACATTTTAGATTCTACAGGAAATATGAATATACTCAGTCAAATGCAAAAGTAAAAACACAAAATAGCAAATTTTTCAAAACTGTGTTTTCTTTTGATGGCAAAAGTTCTAAGTGTTTGTAATAAAAAATTTAAATAACATTAGAAATGTATAAACTTAACCCTCTTGATTCCAGCCCTCACAACCCCCATTAGAATTAGAAATGGATGCTTCCAGGTTGTTTTCTACATATAGTCTACTAAGTCCGTGTGTATATGTAAAAAAACAAAAATACGATAGTATATATACTGTTCTAAAACTTGTTTTTCCCCATGTAACAATTTAGTGTTGACATCCTTCTATGTCAAATTGGCAATAATTTCAATTTCTCCTTTGAAAAATTAATCACTGGCCGGGCGTGGTGGCTCATGCCTGTAATCCCAGCACTTTGGGAGGCTGAGGCGGGTGGATCACCTGAGGTCAGGAGTTCGAGACCAGCCTGGCCAACATGGTGAAACCCCGTCTCTGCTAAAAATACAAAAATTAGCCAGGAGTGGTAGAGCATGCCTATAATCCCAGCTACTCGGGAGGCTGAGGCAGGAGAATCGCTTGAACCTGGGAGGCAGAGGTTGCAGTACAACCTCCCTAGCATTTGGCAAAATTTTACAGACTGTGTGGGGTGACAAAATAGAAAATTACGTCTGTTTAACACTAAAAGTTGTATACCTGTGCTTTCTTTATATATAAAACAACAAAAACAACAACAAACCACGTGAGGGCAATGAAAGCAGTTCAAAGCAGGCAGAAACTGGAGGGGTTAACTCTTGAAAGAAGAGAATCACATAAGGTAATATATATTGTTAACCAGCTTTTCTCCTGAGGGTACTTGACACATTACATGGCACACAGGGCAAAGAACTCAAGCAGAAAACAGGAAAATTACTGAGCTGAACAATCAAAGATTGGAGCTCAGGGCTAGAAATTATGGGGAAAAAAAAATCCCTGAAAGGAAGGAGCCATACAATTTGCATATAAATTCTCTACATGTCTAAACATTTGTCTAAATCTTAAGACTATACATGGTAGCTCTTAATTTTTTTGTGACATAGAGATTTTATTAATCTAGTGTGAGAATCATTTTAACAAAAAGGTTTTAAGTGTCTAAAAAATTAAAATTGCAATTAGGCTTTTAAACTGATCTATTAGTGATAGTAAAGCACAAAATCATATATTAGATACTAAACACAATTTTAGACAATCTACATCAGTGCTTTACATTTTGAATCAAGGAAACCAGAAGTTGTTTCTTTGAAAGAATAAACAAGATAGGTAGACCACTAGTTTGGTCAACAAAGAAGAAAAGAGACGATCCAAATAAACACAATGAGAAATGACAAGGGTAACATTATCATCGACCCCAGAGAAATATAAAAAACCCTCAGAGACTATTACAAACACCTCTATGAACACAAACTAGAAAACCTAACAGAAATGAATAAATTTCTGGAAACATACAACCTGCCAAGGTTTAACAAGGAAGAAACTGAAGTTCTGGAATAACAAATTCCAAAACTGAATCAGTAATAAAAAACCTACAAACCAGAAAAAGCCCTGGACCAGATGGATTCACAGCCAAATTCTAACAGATACAGAAAGAAGAGCTGGTACTGATACTACTAATATTATTCCAAAAAATCGAGGAGGAGGGACTCTTCCCTAACTCATTCAATGAGGCCAGTATCATTCTCACACCAAAACCTAGCAGAGACACAACAAAAAAATAAAACTTCAGTCTGATACCCCTGATGAATACAGGTGCAAAAATCTTCAACAGAATATTAGCAAACTGAATCCAAAAAAATGAATGCACCATGATCAAGTAGGCTTTATTCCCAGGATGCAAGGTTGATTCAACACATGCAAATCAGTAAATGTGATTCATTACATAAAAAGAACTAACAAAAAACATATGATCATCTCAACAGACACAGAAAAGGCTTTTGAAAAAATTCACCATCACTTCATTTAAAAAACCCTCAGCTGGGCGTGGTGGCTCACGCCTGTAATCCCAGCACTTTGGGAGGCCGAGGCAGGTGGATCACGAGGTCAAGAGATCAAGACCATCCTGACCAACATGATGAAACCCTGTCTCTAGTAAAAATACAAAAATTAGCTGGGCGTGGTGGTGTGTGCCTGTAGTCCCAGCTACTCGGGAGGCTGAGGCAGAATTGCTTGAACCCAGGAGGTGGAGGTTGCAGTGAGCTGAGGTTGCACCACTGCACTCCAGCCTAGCGACAGAGTGAGACTTCATCTAAAACAAAAACAAAAAAACACTCTCAACAAATTAGGCAATGAAGAAACATACCTCAAAATAGTAAGAGCAATCTATGACAAACACACAGCCAATGTCATAATAAATGGGCAAAAGCTGTAAGCATTCCCCCTGAGAACTTGAATAAGACAAGGACACCCACTCCCATTTAACATAGTACTGGAAGTTGTAGCCAAAGCAATCAGGCAAGAGAAAGAAATAAAAGGCATCCTAATAGCAAGAAAGGAAGTCACACTACCTCTTTGCAGGTTATATGATCTTATACCTCACAAATTCCATACTCTCTGCCCAAAGGCTCCCAGAACTAATAAGCAGCTTTGGTAAAGTTTCAGGATGCAAAAGTCAATGTACAAAAACCAGGAACATTTCTATACACCAATAATATCCAAGCTAAGAGCCAAATCAAAAATGCAATCCCATTCACAATAGCCACAAAAAGAAGAAAATACCTAGGAACACAGCTAATTAGGGGTGAGAGAGCTCTACAACAAGAACTACAAAACGAAAAGAAATCAGAGATGACACAAACAAATGGAAAAACATTCCATGTTCATGGATAAGAAGACTCAATATTAAAATGGCCATACTGCCAAAACAATTTACAAATTCAGTGCTACTCCTACCAAACTACCAATGCCAGTTTTCACAGAATTAGAAAAAGCTTTTCTAAAAGTCACACAGAACCAAAAAAGAGCCTGAACAGCCAAAGCAAATCTAAGCAAAAATAACAAAGCTGGGAGCATTACACAACCTAACTTCAAAGTATACTACTACACGGCTTTTACTGTAGTAACCAATACAGCATGGTACAAAAACAGACACACAGACCAATGGAACAGGTTAGAGGGCCCAGAAATAAAGCCACACACCTACAACCATCTGATCTTCGACAATGTCAATAATAAAAAGCAATAGGGAAAGAACTCCCTATTCAGTAAGTGGTGCTGGGATAACTGGCTAGCTATACCTGGAGATTAAAAACTGAACCCCTTCCTTTCACCATATACAAAAATAAACTCAAAATGGATTAAAGACTTAAATGTAAGACCCCAAACTATAAAAATCCTAGAAGAAAACCTAGACACCATTCTGAACACAGGCCTTGGCAAAGATTTCATGCTGAAGTCTCCAAAAACAATCACCAGAAAAACAAAAACAGACAAATTGGACCTAATTAAACTAAAGAGCTTCTGCATGGCAAAAGAAACTATCAGCAAAGTGAATGGACAACCTACAGAATGGGAAAAAATATTTGCGAACTATGCATCCAACAGAATTTATAAGGAACTTAAACAAATCAACAAGCAAAAACAACCCCATTAGAAATGGGCAAAGGACATGAACAGACACTTCTCAAGAAAAAAAAAAAAGGACATACGTGGCCAGCAAGCATATGAAAAAATGCTCAACATCACTAATCATTAGAGAAATGAAAATCAAAACCACAATGAGATACCATCTCACACCAGTCAGAATGTCTATTATTAAAAAGTCAAAAAATAACAGATGTTGGTGAGGTTGCAGAGGAAAGGGAACACTTATATGCTGTTGGTGGGAATGTAAATTAGTTCAGCCACTGTGGAAAGCAATTTGGAGGCTTCTCAAAGAACTTAAAACAGAACTACCATTCAACTCAGCAATCCCATTACTGGGTATATAGCCAAAATAATATAACTCATTCTACGAAAAAGACACATCTATCCACACGTTCATTGCCATAATATTCACAATAGCAAAGACATGGAATCAACCTAGATGCCTATCAAGGGTGGACTGGATAAACAATTTGTGATACACATACATCATGGAATACTATAGAGCCATAAAAAAGAGTGAAATCATATGCTTTGCAGCAACATAGATACAGCTGGAGGCCATTATTCTAAGGGAATTAACAGAAACGAAACAAAACATCCTATGTTCTCACTTGTAAGTGGGAGCTAAACAAAAAGAAAAGACACAAAGATAAGAATAACAGATACTGGGGTCTACCTGGGCAGAGAGGATGAAGGTCAAAAAACTCCCTATCAGGTACCATGCCCATGGCCTGGGTGATGAATTCATTTGTACACCAAACCCCAGTGACATACAATTTACCCATGTAACAAACTTGCACATGTATCCCCCAAACCTAAAATAAAAGTTGAAAATAAGAAAAAAAAATTAAAAATAAATTTTGAAGGTGTAGGTAGGTTAGTATTATATACATAATATTTTCTGGAGCCTTGGGCATCTGAACTTAATAGTTACCAAACATTTATTTCTCTATTTAGAAATGTGTTTGAAATTTTTCATAATGAAATATTAAAAGAAAATTAACAGGCATATAGGTGAAGTCACCACCAAGCCATTCAAATAATATGGTGGAAAATTATAACTACCAAAGACATCTAAAATGACAACTCAATAGATCTGCTAAATGTTAAGAGAACCACATCAAGTTATTGGAAGAACTGTTTTTATATACTATTGAATATATATTTTACTCTACTCGAGAACCTCTAGAGAGCCAAGTAAGTGAGAAAGAATCACATTACAGTGTAATACATTAAAATCACTTGTTAAATAATTTACTTTGAAGAATAACCAGAAAGACTGGAAAACTTACCCAGAGTAACAAAAAAGCAGAAGAGGCTGTCAACTATAGTGTCCATAACAGTTTCCATTTCCGTGTCTGTGATATCTGGCCTGTTAATGGCTAAAATGACATAGGAAAAGGAGAAAAAGTTGACCCAAACTTATGCCTCATCTTTATAAAACTCCTAAAATTATTACTAAACTCTTAACTGATATACAATAAAACTCAGCAAGTTAAATTTTTTGGTTAAAAAAATTTTTTTTTTTTTTCAGACAGGATCTTGCTCTGTCACCCAGGAGGGAGTGCAGAGACATAATCATGGCTTACTGCAGCCTCAGCCTCCTGGGCTCAAGTGATCCTCCCATCTCAGCCTTCAGAGTAGCTGGGACCACAGGCACATGCCACTATGCCCTGCTAATTAAACAATTTTTTTGGTAGAGATAGGTCTCTCTATGTTGCCCAGGCTGGTCTTGAACTCCTGGGCTCAAGTGATCCTCCTACCTTGGCCTCCCAAAGGACTAGGATTATAGGCATGAGCCACCACACTCCGCCTGCTTTAAACTTCTTTTAAGTGAACAAATACGTGTTAAAAATTATACCACCTCAAAGAGAAAAATAAATAACCACAACAAACTACCTTAATACCAGACATTAGGAGACTACTAATAAGAAAAACAACCCCACGATGTAAACTTACAAAATTTTTGCCAGAGCAAACAGGAAAATAAATATCATATTCCATGGTTTTATTCATAAACACTAGATGGCCTCAAGAAACTACTGATTCTGTTACCCAACTATAGCCAGAAAAAGAAATGCAAATAAATTATGGCACAACCAACATCGCATATCATTTTCTTTATATTAAGTTATATAAATCTCTTCTAATCTACAAGAGTGTATATAAGTAGTTCCCAAACTTTATTGAGTATAAGAATCACCCAGGGGGCCAGGCGCTGTGGCTCACGCTTGTAATCCCAGCACTTTGGGAGGCCGAGGCGGGTGGATCACGAGGTCAGGAGATCGAGACCACGGTGAAACCCCATCTCTACTAAAAATACAAAAAATTAGCTGGGCATGGTGGCGGGAGCCTGTAGTCCCAGCTACTCAGAGAGGCTGAGGCAGGAGAATGGCGTGAACCCGGGAGGTGGAGCTTGCAGTGAGCCGAGATCGTGCCACTGCACTCCAGCCTGGGTGACAGCACAAGACTCCGTCTCAAAAAAAAAAAAAAGAATCACCCAGGGAATATGGGGAAAAATTCTCTGGAAGTTTTTAAAAATTAAAGATTCTTATCCCTTTCCTTTAGGGATTCTGTATGGATATGAATAATTCTAAAAAACCTATAATTTTGAGGCTGGGTGTGGTGGCTCACACCTGTAATCCCAGCACTCTGGGAGGCTGAGGTGGGCAGAACACCTAAGGTTAGGAGTTTGAGACTATCCTGGCTAACACGGTGAAACCCCGTCTCTACTAAAAATAAAAAAAATTAGCCAGGTGTGGTGGCACAAGCCTGTAATCCCAGCTACTTGGGAGGCTGAGGCAGGAGGATTGCTTGAACCTGGGAGACAGAGGTTGCAGTGAGCTGAGATCATACTACTGCACTCCAGTCTGGGTGACAGAGGAGACTCTGTCTGGGGGGGGGTAGCAACCTATAATTTTGACAAGCACCTCAGGCAATTTTAATGCAAATAGGCCTTGGGGCTACACTTTAAGAAACATTGCTGTGTAGACTGTCTTTGACAAAGACCTTGACTTACTTATCTTCCTTTCACAATATCAAGGCCCAGTGTCTGATGAAGTAGATCAATAACTATATGCTGAAAGATTAGTGTCTAAACTATTATCTACAAAGTATTTTTAATGTCCCAAGATCCTGAAAGTGAAATCACACATAAAATTTAATACCAGTTGTGGTTACCATAAGAGGAAAGCAGAATTCAACTGGATATCTCCAAGTATCTACAGAAAGCCCACCCAGACAACACATAATAAAAGAATTCAATCAGGCAACACAGAATCTAAAAGAAGGAAATGGGCCATTACTCAGGTGTTGCAAATACCATCTATTTCAATCAGATGAAATCAATATCATAAAGGATACAATTTGCATTATGTGCATTCAGGGGATATCAATTCAAGGAAACATACCCAATTCATTTAATTAATCAGTGGCACAAGTGATCTGTAGACACTTCAAACCTTTTAGTTAAATCACTTGTACATTTTTGTTAATTACTGGCACTAGAAAAATCTACATGGAAGCATCCAGCCCTTGAGTCCTATACCCTAGTTCCACATCTCTGAATGAAAAGTAACCCTAACAGTCATAAACTGCTAATCAATAACCTCAACTCAACTTGAGATAACAGCTTGCTTTGTCTAAGATAGCAGCCTTAGTTTGAGTGAGATAATAAATCTGCTTGCTCCCAATCCATGGAAAGTTTAGAATGAAAAATATTTGCAAATCAATACCATGCTATTAATATAATCATATTTAGGAATATTTGTTTAAAATTTTTAAAGCATTGTAACATTTGAGACAATTAGGTATATGATTACATAATGATAAAGAATGTTATCTCTGGAGTGAGACTGCCTGTGTTTAGTAAGCTGGCTCTACCATTGCCTCAACAAGTTACTTAATAGCTATGTCTCTGTTTTCTCATCTTGAAAATGGAAATAATTTCTACTTCATAAAGTTATTCTGAGGAGTAAATTAGCCCATATTGTAACATGCTTAAAACACTGATTGGCATAGAGCAAGCTATTACTATTATCATTATTGAGAATCTGGGTGATCAGCCATGTGATTACACTTTAAAATTTGTAATTAATCTCAAACATGTGATCTTTTAAAAAAGCTGGCAGGTATAAAAAATGTAATTAAATTTATAAGAATATGAATATTTAGCAAATTTTACACTCATTACTAATTTAATTATTTTTAAAGAATTATTTAAACACTTGGGCAGATTTTGCTTGTTAGAATTATAAACTTGTCTGGTCTGGTATATGAAGTACAGTACCAAAAAAAAAAAAACCACTTAATATTCTGAATTTATTAATAAAATTTAAAATGTTTAAAGGAATTCAACACACCAAGTTTTCTGATTAAACTTGTTAAAGGGGACTGATTAGGAGAATTTAATCTGTTCAGTATGAGTTAATCCATCAAGAATAAAGATGCTTGTTTTTACTTTACCAGATTTATAAACAATATAACACAATTCATATTCAATTTAAAGGCTTAAGGAAAACTAGGTTTTAAAATATATAACTTAAATAAGTTGCTAATTCATTTAAAATGCAACTGTAAATAGATTTCTGTGAATAATAACCATTGTCAAAAATCTCTCACATGAACAATTCAGCAAATACTTATATCCTTTTAAGGAATTTCCACAAGAACAGATGCTCTAGAGCTCAATGAAACCAAAAGATTCATTCTCTTCTCTCAGGGAGCTTATCATCTGGTTCCAGTGTTTTATAAGCACAGAGAAGCAAGCTAACTTGTTCTTGTCCAAGATCAAAGTACTAGATGATAAGTTTGAAATCTGCTACTAAAATATTGTCTAACTTGCCATGAGTGAACCATTCATGCAAGTTGCTGTGGGGGTACAGAAAAGGTCAGAGAATTGGTACTTCTTTGAGTTTACAAAACAGGTTTATTAACGTTTAAATGTAATAAAATTCAGTCTGAGCCTTGTTTTCTCCGTGTGCTTTTAAAAAGCTTCTATAGCTCTACTGCTGTAAACAAGCTGGTTTTGAAGTCCATTAAACATACTCACCTCACTTTTTTCTTACAGTATACCATTCATTTTGTTAACAAAGAATTGCAACATTTCTATTTTTACATACCACGATATGAAACAAGCTCCTTATTTTGATTACATAATACAAACATATCATCTTCCAAAGTAATAAAATTGAGATATTGGTCAAAAACCTAGAAACAAAAGAAAAGGTTTACAAATCAATCTTACAATATAGCCATATTGAAAGTAAATTTAGTTTGCTCTAACCTACCAATGGTAGAAATGAAAAAAAAATCCTAATTACATTCAATAACTAAAAATTGTACTGTTTAACAGCCTAATCGAACAAGAATGAGGAGTAAAGAGTAAGTTAAGGCAATAAAAACAAGCCTTTGGGCAATAAATATGAAGGAGAGTAACATTTTCAGAAAACAAAATTTAAGCAGATATAAGAACTTAAATTGTGGTTGTGATGGGAATGGATATCAATTTTGAAGAAAACATACAATTCTAACAATCGTTTTCATCACATTTTCCTAAGAAAGTCACAGTAACTGTTTTACACCAAGAACTTTTCTAATAAGTGGGAAAAAGTTATGCCAGTTCTTTGGAAGTGCAGAGTAGGAGAAAAATTAAGAGAACTATTTGAAATACACTGAATTTAGTTAACCAAATTAAGGCTGAGTGAGGTGGCTTGCACCTGTAATCCCAGAGCTTTGGGAGGCTGATGTGGGAGGACTGTTTGAGGCCAGAAGTTCGAGACCTGGGCAACATAAAAAAAAAATTAGCTGGGTGGAGTGGTACGAGCCCAGGAGCTGAAGGTTGCAGCAAGCAGTGATTGCACCACTGCATTCCAACCTGGGCGAGTGAGACACTGTCTCAAAACAAAACAAGAAAGAAAACAAAAGTTGTTCCCATTATTTTATGTGAAGTTAATAAATTTTGAGCACAAAGATTAAAGGCATAAGCCTCAATAACTAATCAGAAATATTAGTGGTCTATTTAAATCTAAGAATGAAAAATCTATCAGTAGAAAAAGAACAGAAAGTATATGCATGGTTGTTTAGTCTTTTATTTGTCCTAGATAGTTGTCTGGAACTTTCATGCATATCTTGTCCAAATTCAAGAAACACAGAGCATAACAGGATTATAACCTGAAATATATTTTACAAATTGATTTATAACTGAAGCTGAACCTGACTAAAAAGTCACTATGATGTAGAATTGCTGGCCTGTCATGGATTCTTTTTCTCTTAATATGCAACAGAGGCACTTTGGATCTCAATATGCAACACGGGCACTTTGGATCCTCTTTCCTAAGTAAAAAAAAAAAATCTGGAAATAGTATGATGATTATAATGATTACAGATAAAACAATGTCAACATACTTTCAATACAGTTTATGACAATACAACTGTCAAATGATTTCTGAGTTGACCTAAAAATATTATACAAATCACAGACTAAAGCAAAACTCATTCTGCTTTTTATTTCTGTCTTTCAAATTCATTAAATAGTAGGTTCCTTTAGTTTGGCTTATTTTGCCTAGTTCAACTTGAAGATAATTTATATTATCAGAACTCTTTATAAAAGTATTGAGCCTAAACATTTCTGTCGTTCTGGTCATCTGTCAAATAGATATCTATGCCAACTACAGGTTTCAGAACAGTGTTAAATTTTACATTGACAAAATTTCATCAACCAACCAAACTCTCTTACCTTGGCTACTTGTGTTACTGCACTAGCTGCCAACGCTGCATTTGCAATATCTTCCAGTTTACTTCTTGAAATAGCAGAAATAAAATTTAAATAATATGATTCATATAGTTGATTTCGAAGATCCTATCAATACAATGAAAACTTCATTCTTATAGGGTAAAGAAGACCATGAATACATATGTTTCAAATACTATAAGGCAAAGTTATATTTAAACGACAGGATATTTAAATGACAATCAAAAAAAGTATCCCAAGAGAAAAAAGCTTTGAAGTAGTACTGGTTATCTGGCTATCAGATGTAACTAAAATGTTTCTTAATAAAGTAATAAAATTATAATTATATTATCAACAAAATCTCATTAATTACAATACAGTACAAACTGCTTTCATACAGCCTATCTGCATTCTTCTTAAAATATCCAGATATGGCTCACTAATATAGTAAAACGCTTGTTATATTTGGCAGACACGATCTTCAACTGTTTTGGACATGTGATGACACAACAAATCCTTCATTGCACACAGACAAGTTATAAATCCAATTACCAATTCTACAAGTATTTCTTCTCAATTGCTCAAAAGCAGTGTAATTTAAGTTATGCAAATTCTTAAAGTCAAATTTACTTATCTTCTTACACTTTCAGCAAATGGATATTGAAATAACCGTATTTCCTCAAATCTAAGATGTCACTGACTGTAACAGGAACCATCATTTTACGTAACACTAAGAATTAATGATGCCAATAAAATTTTGTGACATGATCAATTTTAAGATGCACCTGATTTCAGCGATGTTAAAATGTGAAAAATTGAGGGGTTGGAGCCTTTGTGAGGAAGGTGATCAGGGTAGTGGTTCAATCAAAGTCAAGAGACTATTTATGTATGAGGATTGAGAAATAAGTAATATGTTCATGATACTGGGAACCATGTTTTTCACTCTGAGAAAGGAGTTACAAATTTGTAAAGAGAAAAGGGAAATGCTAGAGTGAATCCTGTGTTACTGAGCTGAAACAGTTTTGGAGGTTATCTGTTTATCTGGATAGGTGAGGAGAAGAGAGGGAGAATTGTAGAAATAAATACAGATATAAAAGTGTATGCATAAATACATAATTTCCTAACTTTTTCCATTGAGAGGACCAAAGAACAGTGACACTCAAGTCACAATGAGTATACCTAATGCCTAGATCCTGATTCCTAAATACCATTCTTTACAGAAAGCAACCAGAGCTCCTTAGAAAAATGTCTGAATCCTGGGCTGAGACAGAGAAAGTAAAATCCTAGGCTATATTGGAACATCTCATTGTGCCAGAAAGTAAGGAAGTGGTCAAAGAATGATGTATACATTTCAAAAGGACATATAAGTTCAGCAAGGTTGCAGGATACAAGATAAATATATAAAAATCAATTGAATTTTTATGCAATTGCAATGAACAATCCTAAAAATGGAATTAAGAATTCCATTCATAATAAGCATTAAACACATGAAAGAATAAATTTAACAAAAGAAGCACAAAACTTATGACAAGCTAATCTTAATTTGGAAATTCAAGAAAAGCGAAAACAGTCTGAAAAAAAGTACAAAGTTGGAGGACACAATTTCTCAATTTCAAAACTTGCTATCAAGCAAGAGATATCAACACTGTGTGGTACAGGCATAAGGAAAGACATAGATATCAATGCAATAGAACCGAGAGTTCAGAAATAAAACAAGATATCTGTGGTCAGCTGATTTTTGACAAGGCTGCCAAGACCATTCACTAGGGAAAGAATAGTCTCTTCAATAAATTATGCTGGGACAACTGGATCCAGCCACATGCAAAAGAATAAAGTTGGATACCTACATCCCACCATATATAAAAATAATGAAAAGGGGAATCAAGACCTACATGTAAGAGCCGAAACTATAAAATTCTTAGAAGAAAACACAAGAATCTGGAATGGTTTCCTAAATATGACACCAAAAGGATAAGCAACTCAAGAAAAAAAACCCGATAAACTGGGCTTCATCAAAATCAAAAATGTTTGTGCTTCAAAGGACATTATCAAGAGAATGAAAAGATAACCCATAGACTGGGAGAAAATATTTACAAATCATAAACTTGTGAGTGTCTAGTATCCAAAATAGAAAAAGAATTCTATCAACTCAACAATAAAAAGACAACCCAATTAAAAACTGGGTGAATGATCTGAATAGATATTTCTCGAAAGACATACAAATGGCCAATATGCATGTTAAAAGATGCTTAATATCATTAATTATAGAAATGCAAATCAAAACTATAATGAGATGCCACTTCAAACCTATTAGGATGGCTACAATAAAAATATCGGATAGTAAGTGTTCAGCAAGGATCTGGAGAAATCAGAACCCTCATACACTACTGGTGGGACTATAAAACGGTGCAACCACACTTTGGAAAACAGTCTGTTACTAAAAAGGTAAACATAGAGTTATCATTTGACCACGTAATTCTATTCCTATGTGTTTATGGCCACAAGAGAATTGAAAACATGTCCACAGAGAAACCTGCACATGAATATTTATGGCAACATTATTAATAGCCAAAAGGTAGAAACAATCCAGATGTCCATCAAGTGGTAAATGGATGAACAAAATTTGGTACATCCATACAATGGAATATATTCAGCCAAGAAAAGGAATAAGGTACCAATTCATGCTACAATATGGATAAACCTTGGAAACATTATGCTAAGAGAAATCAGCCATATACAAAAGACCACATATTATAGGATTTCATTCATATGTAATGGTCAGAGTAGGAAAATATACAGAAACAGAAGGTAGCTTAGGGATGGAAGGGGATGGGGGAGGGTTTAGGATGTGATAAATGGTACCAGGTTTCTTTTTGAGGTAATGACAATGTTCTAAAATTGACTGTGGTGATGGTTGCAAAACTCTGTGACTATATTAAAAACCAATGAACCATACACTTGTGCTCCTTAAATGGGTGAACTGTATGGTATGTAAATTATAATTTCAATAAAGGTGTTATTAAAAAAATGAAAGAAGACATTGCAAGTGGTACCTCTTTCATGAATAGCATACTTGAGTTTACGCAGGGTAAAAGAGAAAGCTGGGCATAATAAAGCTACACAGGACACAAAATTTGCAAACTTCACTAACAATTTAAATAGCAATTTGATTCAACAGTCAGTAACAAAGATGCTGTGACTTGTGGAAGACACTGTTACTTACCTATCCAATATCTATTTTTCTCCCTTTCCTTGCTAAAAGAATCTTGCTAGATTTTCTTTGGGGTGACAATATACTCATCTAAATATTGACTTTTGCAGCCACCCTTGTAACTGATTCTACCCACTGAGAAATAAATAAAGGTCTTCTGGGAGTTTCTGGAAAGGCTTAGCTTTCCGGATCAAAATCAACAGCCAGGGCTGGCACAGTCCATTTCCCTCTTCTTCTTGATGTGAACATAGATTTGATGCCTACAGGTGCAGCAACAAGCAAGACAAGGAAAACCAACAAACTAAAGATGAATGATCAGCGATAGAAGGAGCCTGGGTCTTTGATTACCTTACAGTGCTTCTGCACTAGCGTGGACTTCCTAATCTCACCATTATTTTAGAAAAGGAAAACCCTATATAAGTTAGAAAGGCAATATACCTAGGCTTTCTGTTTGTTAAAGCCAGACTTAGACTTTACCAGTACAGTGGTCCCCCTTATTTGCAGGGGTTATTTTCTAAGACTCCGGTGGATGCCTGAAACCAGATAGTACTGAACCATGTATGTTTTTTTCCTATACGTACATATTTATGGTAAAACAATTTATAATTTATAAATTGGGCATAGTAAATGATTAGCAACAATAGCTAGAAATAAAATAGAGCAATTATAAAATATATTCTGTAATGAAAGTTATATGAAATGTGGTCTCTCAAAATACTGTAATATGTTCACTACTGTAATACAGTCAGTACCTGGTTAACTGTGGATAACTGGAACTGTGGAAAGTGAAACTGTGGACATGAGAGGACTACTGTATAATACTTCTTCAGCCAAAAGTTTTAAGTCTTTCAGGCTATTTGGAATTCAAAGATAGTCTCAAAAATCAGAGTGAGAAAGTAGGCATAGGCATTTCTGATTTTCACCCAGGACATCTAGGAATTTTTCTTGAAAAAAAAATCTGTTTCCAAATTCAGGAGTCCAGAAAATAAGAACCCATATTACCTGGCACATTCTGTCAATATTTTCTTCAGTTGGCATTACAAAGTATACTGCAGGAACATCTGGAATAGGATCTCGATCAGAGTGTAAAAGCCTAGAAGACATAAGGGAACTAAAACTTATTTTTTTTTAGTCACTTATTTAAACAATATTCCTCAAAATGGGAGTTCACTAGCTCAAGGACAGTAACCAGTGCTCTAAAAGCTCTTGTTGCAATTAATCAGTGAGTTAACCTAGCTTTCTCCCAAGTCAGTGTTGATATTATTTATTAGTATTAATAAGACCCTAATTTCTTGTTAGTCTTCATTTGTCCTATTCTGCTCACACTTTTAGTACCGCTTATGGTCAGACATTCTTTTCTACCAACACTCTCCTTGAATGAGAACTAAAACTTTTTAAAATCAATCTTATTCCCACTTTTCATAGAAATGTGGTGGTCAGAGGGGAAGGGTGAGTGTGAGGAAAGTGTGGCTCTCAGGGGAAAATCAGAAAGCTAGGGGATGCAATGAAAAAAATTTTAGAAGCAATTCTTTAGAAGCTATAAAAAAATTTAACCAAACATGAAATCAAATATATTTTTCAAATGAAAGGTATATAAATGTTTCCTTAAAACTTAAAGACAATCTATTTTTGTCTATTTATTGTTTCATAAGAGAATGTAAGCATCTTATAGATTAAGTCACTTTACAGTTTTCTCCTTTTACAATTTAGGAACAATTTCCACGCAAATATCCCAACATCAAGCCACGCTTATATTGAGGAAATTCACCTGTCTCTAGTCATCCTTCTATAATCAAGGAGAAGAGAGGAAAGAGGCACATGCTGCCAGTGTGTCTGTGTTTAATCACTGTTGCCACTGATATCAAGAATGATAATGTGATGGCTGCCATAGGTCCTGGTCTTTTTTACACTGCTTGTCCAACTGCCTAACTGGCTACAACCACCATTTCATACTCTGGAAACTTGTAATTACTGTTTCCTACAAATTAGCCTAAACCAGCTTGCAGAGTATAAAGTAACTGATACAGTATTCTCCAGTAAATAGAGGAGAATGGTTGGAGGCAAAGTACACAAGAGTTCACCATGGTAGCTGTGTAATATTTCCATGCTCTGGTGGCAAGTAGCAAGTTAGGCAGAGATTATGAGACTCTCAAACTGGTAGACTATCCTATTACCCCTGAATGAAGTACTGAGTAAGGCCTCACTTCTGTTAGTTACTGTTACTGAGCCATTACAGTTCAGTAGATAAACAGCACAGAATTAGTGGTCAAGCAATGTGGCCATGGCTCTGTTATTAACTGGTTGTACAAATGTGAGACAATCACTTAAGCCTTCTAAACTTTAGTCCTTCCATTAGTAAATAAAGGAGTTAAACACTTAGTACAGAGACAATGGCACTCAATGTTTATTAATAAACCACAATTTCCAAGGATAGCATCAAGTTAAACTTTACTTTGGTCCATAAGAATTAACACATTATCAAAGCAAATCTGCTTATTTCAGTCTGACATAAAAATGAAAGGAAAACTCATCAAATAACCGTATTTCATGAAACCCAAGGTGGTAACAATTTTAAAACATAATTTTTAAAATATATTTTATATACTACTGAGAAATAAAAATGCTGCCAGTTATGACATATCATCAGTGATAAGATAGACCCTAATTTCAGAAATATAAAAAAGGACATTTGGAATTGACAAACTATAATAGTCTATTAATTTTAACAAATGCTCATTATATAACTGAAGAATTTGAGCTGATTAAACCAGATTCTGTCAAGTTACTTATCAAAAATCTAAAACCATATTCCCTGTAAGAGTACATTTCAATTCAATATATGATATCATAAAAATTGGTTATAACATCATAAATAGAATGAAATGCAAATAGCTTAGAACACCATAAAATTGGACTCTTTTAATATACAGAAGTATTAGTATCTATCCATGAACACAGTCCTTCTCCAAATGTTCTTTTTTTTTTTTTCACAGAATCTTGCTCTGCTGCCCAGGCCAGAGTATAGTGTCATGATCTCTGCTCACTACAACCTCTGCCTCCTGGGTTCAAGCAATTGTCCTTCCTCAGCCTCCCAAGTAGCTAGGATTACAGGTGGGTATGCCACCATGCCCAGCTAATTTTTGTAGTTTTAGTAGAGACGGGGTTTCACCATGTTGGCCAGGCTGGTCTCGAACTCCTGACCTCAAGTGATCCACCCACCCTGGCCTCCAGAAGTGCTGGGATTAGTGGCATGAGCCACTGCGCCTGGCCCCTTCTCCAAATGTTCTACTAGGCAAGCCCATAAAGTACTGTAATTTGTTTTATTTTTATTAAATATATCAGAAGCAATATAATCACACAAACTTAACAGTTAAGACAACATAGATAGCCTACTATGGTGATTAACAGTCATTACTTCATAGTCATTTAAATTTTTCATATTAATGATTAATTAGATATTCCTTTTAAAAAAAAATAGTCCCTGGTTCAACTTAGGATTTTTTGACTTTATGATGGTGCAAAAGTAGTGCATATTCAGTAGAAATCATACTTTAAGCACCTATAAAAACATTGTTTTCAACTTTCAGCACTGTAGTCAACAAATTACATGAGATATTCAACAGTTTATTTTTATTTTAATTAATTAATTATTTTTTTTTTAGTTTTGAGACAGAGTCTTGCTCTGTTGCCCAGGCTGGAGTGCAGTGGCGCAGTCTCAGCTCACTGCAACCTCTGCCTCCCCGGTTCAAGTTATTCTCCTGCCTCAGCCTCCTGAGTAGCTGGGATTACAGGTGCCTGCCACCATGCCTGGCTAATTTTTTGTATTTTTTTTAGTAAAGACGGCGTTTCACCACGTGGCCAGGCTGGTCTCGAACTCCTGACCTTGTGATTTGCCCACCTTGGCCTCTCAAAGCACTGGGATTACAGGCATGAGCCACCGTGCCCAGCCTCAACAGTTTATTATAAAGGAGGCTATGTGTTAGATCTGACTCTGCCCAACTGTAGGCTAATGTAAGTATTCTGAGCATGCTGAGGGTAGGAGAAGCTAAGCTATGATGTTTGGTAGGTTAGGTGTATTAAATGTATTTTTTTGACTTACAAAATTTCAACTTATGATGGGTTTATAAGTATGTAACCCCATTGTAGGTCAAGGAGAATCTGTGTATTTAAATTAGAGGAACAAAACACTTTTAGAGCTGGAAGAGACCTTAAGATCACTAGTTCTTTGCCTTTACATAGAGGGTAAACCAAGTATAAGGAAAAGCCACAAGGCAGAAAATTTAAATTCTGAAATTATAAAGCCTCAGACTGAGGATTTTTTTAAATCCCAGAAATAAGGGGTTGAATAAAAGAAGATACAGGCAAAAAATGTTCAACACTACATAAATACTGTAACCTAACACTATTTTTCTCTATAAATGTTCCTTAATAACTTGATTTCAGGGTGGCCAAAGAAATCTTTAATAATGTATTTGAAAATGAATGCCACTATTAGAAACACGTAAAAACTCACAGATGCAGAGTGATTCCCATGTCTCTTAGCTCCTTCACAGATAGCAGAGGAGAGATTATATCTTGGCCAAATCTGTCATAAATGAGTACCTATTAAAAAAACCATGTGTCATCATTATCAGTGAACAACCAATAGTGAACCTAAATTAAGACAATGTTGAAGTAAATTTTATTTTAATAAATCATATATACTGAGTTGTTATCCTTGCCTCAATTTAATATTTTCCATCATTATTTACCCAAACGTCCATCCAGGCAGTAATATATTCTTAAAGTATTACTACTCAGGCTAAAATAAATGAATAATTTTATCAATTTCTTCTTATAAAATTCTTTTTTCTAGGTTTTAAAAAAATAGAGACTATAGGCCGGGCGCGGCGGCGCACGCTTGTAATCCCAGCACTTTGGGAGGCTGAGGAGGGCGGATCACGACGTCAGGAGATCGAGACCATGATGAAACCCCATCTCTACTAAAAATACAAAAAATTAGCCGGGCGTGGTGGTGGGCGCCTGTAGTCCCAGCTACTCGGAGAGGCTGAGGCAGGAGAATGGCGTGAACCCGGGAGGTGGAGCTTGCAGTGAGCTGAGATTGCGCCACTGCACTCCAGCCTGGGTGACAGAGCGAGACTCCGTCTCAAAAAAAAAAAAAAATAGAGACTATAAAATCCTTAAGCTATAACAAACAACTTTGAACTTAAAGCCAGTTCACATTCATACCCTTATTTTTTTTTCCAGTTCACATATATCTTTTCTAAAAACAGATATGTAAAAATTAGCCATTTTCAAAACTATATATAACAAGTTCCAGGACTACAATAAAAAATTTAGTATTTTAAGCATCTCAGGTTAAAAAGATACTCATTTAAAAAAATTAAGTCCCTGGCTGTGGCACAGTGGCTCACGCCTGTAATCTCAGCACTTTCAGAGGCCAAGGTGGGCGGATCGCTAGGGTCAAGAGATCGAGACCATCCTGGCCAACATGGTGAAACCCTTTCTCTACTAAAAATACAAAAATTAGCTTGGCGTGGTAGCGCGTGCCTGTAATCCCAGCTACTCTGAAGGCTGAGGAGGGAGAATTACTTGAACCCGGGAGGCGGAGGTTGCAGTGAGCCAAGATTGCGCCACTACATTCCAGCCTGGCGACAGAGCGAGATTCCATCTCAAAAAAAAAAAAAAAAAAAAAAAAAAAAAAAAAAAAAAAAAAAAAAAATTAAGTCCCTAAAGAGTATTTGATAGACTTAGTCTATCAAATACACTTCCTCACATTCTCAAAGCATAAAAACAGATAGCTTTGAGGAGTGGCAAGAACTCCAACTAGGCTTTTTAACTCAAAATTAGTTTCACAGTTAAGACAAATAAAAGATGCTCAACTGGTAGGCATTTTTCACAACTACCTCAATAATCATTTATGGAGTAAGAAATTGCTAATGAGAGAATGAAACATGTTGTTATGAAAACATGTTTTCTTGAATGCCAGGATTTCCTTTAGAGAGGCTAAAAATCTTTCTGCTCTAGTTATAAATGGTTCATGTTGCATCTTTCAAAAATCTTCCCTCTTTTAATCTCAATACATGTGTATTATTAATTTTAATGATATAAAAAGTGATGGGTAGGAAAAGTATCTGACAAAAATTTGTACCCAAGAAATTCTCAAACTATTTCAACCAAAAGCTCAATATTGGTCTTAGAAACAAACAAGTATAGTTTATGCAACAGGCAAAGGAAGATGCCCACAAAGGAACAAGAAGGAGAAAATTAGGGGATACTCTGGAGCTTAAACTATGAAATCAATATAGATAACTTTAACTACTTTTAGAGTTAACCCAAAGGACTTATAAAGACTCAAGAGAGTTTTTGAAATACCCTAAATTCTAAACATGTTGATTTGTTCTTAATTTTTAGCAAGAGAGAAATATAAAGAGACTGTTAACCAGTAAGTTTAAACCCAATCAACTATATTATAACTCTGAAGAAAGAGAGTCTGCATGAAGTTTAAAATGAAGAAGCCTAAAGAATAGGAATTTTTAAAGGCTCTCCAGTATTTCTCAAAGGAAAAGGTTGTAGATTGCTTTCTGGTTCAATTAACAGTTTTATATCTCACAAATTAATAAACTGGTATTACAGTTTACAGATCATTTTCTCATGAGTTTGTTAAAATAATCCAGGCCCTCTGAATGTGACTAACCCCGAGCAAGCTTATAAAATCCAAAGTCTGGACTTGAAAAGCTAAGGAACAAAATATAAACCAGGAAAAAGACCTATCGGTGACATCCTACCAAAGAGATCAACTGGACTCTCTAGATGAACATTACTATTTTATCACTTGTCTCACTCCAGAGAATGTCTGTCAAAAAGATTCATATTAAGAGATCATGTTAAATAAGAATAAAACATTCATAACTAATATGTGTTACTTCTTCCATATTACAATAAATTCCCTCCAATTACCACCAATAAGGACTGAGAAAAACAGAAATCAGTTCCCATTAAGATAAACTCTTACCTTCCATACTGGTTCCCCCGTGCTGTTTTTAATATGAGGCACATTGAAATTCAACATACGCTTCAAAGCCACTGAAAATAAAAAGTTTTATCAAATATTGTCATTGTTTTTTAGGATTTTATCTTTCCTGCATCATTATTTACTACCCCAAAGCAAAATATACTAATCAACTCTAGTAAAACTGACTAACCAAATGACTATATGTGTAGCACGAGGGGTCAGATCTTATAAGACTATTCCATCGACAGCTTATTGACATGTATTTGGGAGATTTCCCAAAACACAATAAGCATCTGTCCACAGATGAAATCGTGGGAAATGTTCAGGAAGAACTTGCAATGGCCTCAATATACTGATGCTGTTGCCTGTGTACTGTCTGGCTGAAAGCATAGATTAAGGTAAGTCTTTTTCTTTTTTTTTTTTTTAAGTCTGAGTGGTCTAGTGAGAAGGATCAGTTTTTTTTTTTTTTTTTTTTTCTGAGACAGTTTCGCTCTTGTTGCCTAGGCTGGAGTGCAATGGCGTGATCTCGGCTCACCACAACCTCTGCCTCCCGGGTTCAAGCAGTTCTGCTTCAGCCTCCTGAGTAGCTGGGATCACAGGCATGTGCTGCCATGCCCGGCTTATTTTGTATTTTTAGTAGAGATGAGGTTTCTCCATGTCGGTCAAGCTGGTCTAGAACTCCCGACCTCAGGTGATCCACCCGCCTTGGCCTCCCAAAGTGCTGGGATTACAGGCGTGAGCCGCCACCGCCCGGCCTGGATCAGTCTTTCTAAAAACAAAATTATCCATGGCATATTCAATTGGTTCATATACAAAACCTTCATACAGCAGATCTGTCTATAGTTATGTAAGAGTATATTTTACAACCAATTTATCTTGTCAGATTCACTGAAAAGTTGCTGAAAATTCTATGTCCCTTGGGAAAACAGACTTTCCCATACAGTAGATAACTGATAATTCCAGCTAAGCAAATATACAACATCAAAAATCACAGTTATGGTCTGTTGCAGTATTTTGTGTTATCACTCATCTGTAACAGTGTTACAGAAAATGAAAATCCCTTAATATACTTCTTTGTGAAACTGAAATGTCCAAATATTCAAGAGAGTATACTAGTTATAATTTCTTGATTTAATTTTTATAAAATTAACAGCCTTAAAATCCACTTGGTTGATTGTTAAAAACATTTGCATCAGGCTTTAATACAGAATAACCTATACTCCAAAGTCCTACGAGAGAACTATATAATATTAAAATCACCTGAATATCAACTTACAGCACATTCATTCATTCACAAGAAAAACTTCTATTAAATGCTTGTTTGCTGAAGTAGGTATAATGCTGTTAAAACTGCTATCACTGAAGAGATTGTACTTCAGTGATACATTTGCATACTTATGTGTGTGTACATACTGTTGTGACGAACCCTTATTGCCTCCAATGGGGATGACACCATGTTTGAGAGGCCTAAGAAGAGACCTGGAGCCAGGAAATGAGACATGGGGTTTTATTGGGGGCAACACACAAGAGGAGAGTCCAGTGACAGTAGGCTGGACAAGAGAACTGTATACTCAGTGGCAATGCGCTGGGCAGGAGAACCATAACGCATGCAAAAAGTGGTTTATATAGCAAAAATGTGGTTTATACAGCATTTTCACTAACATTTCCCTAACAACCTCCACCTGGCAACCTTCATTCACCCCAAAACTCAGGGCCTTGACCCACTGCATGGCCTATGTTTCACTGGATGGGCTGGGGGCTCAGATGTTCCTCATAGACAAGGAATGATTCTCCAGGTGGGCCATTTTCTGATTCCCTAGCTTGAAACACATATCCAGGTGTGTCTGCAATACAGGGTCATTCTCAGGGCATGCTTAAGTTATTGTTATCAGGTGTATTTACCATACACCTACAGACATAATTTTTGGTAAAATGTTATTATCTAATGTCCAGCCAATAATACACATTACCAATAATATCTACTTCAGAGGCCCACAGGTGTTATATTAAAAATGTACTTTATTTAACGTATTTATAATATTAAATATATTTAATATAACGTAAACAAAAAAATTTAATACTTAAAACTGAAATAACACAGGAGGCATGGAGGGGGTTTCAGGATTAACTCTCCCACTGTGCATTTGCAGAGCTCTTCCTCCACCTCCAGGCAATAAAGACACCACCACCACCCTGGCACTCACACCCAAGAGGGAGGAAACCCTGTTTCTGGGAACAGCTGTTCACACTCTTGAAGCCTAACAACTTGGAAGAACGAAAGCCTGAGCTGCCATGTGAGCCTCAGGTGTTTAGCATGCTGCACAGTTAGGCCTTAGCTAACTGAAAGAGGCCAGTAGCAGCAAAGAAGATAATCCTACATTGGCCTTCTCAGCCCAGTCTGAGATTTTCTCCAACTTTGAGCCTTGGCTAACTTATTAAAAGGTATTTTGATACAGTGGATTTGTTAATGGAGTACACGGCCTGTGTCCAGAGTTTACAAGAATGTAATTTTACTTTTATCAGAGTTTGCCCAAGGCTTAAACCATGACTTTAACTGAAATGACAAACCATTTTCCTTACTGACTATAAACATACTATAGGTTGAGCATCCCAGCTCTTAATATCTGAAACCTGAAATGCTCCAAAATCAAAATTTTTTAAGCTGGTGCTCGGATTTTCAAATTTGGGATGCTCAACCAGTAATAATGCAAATATTCCAAAATCCAAAACTCTCCTGGTCCCAAGCATTTTGGATAAGGGATACTCAACCTGTATCCATATTCCGAGACTTGGTTAATGGCATTACTTACATACGTATTTACTATTCATTCAACACGTTTAACGAGTGCTCACCACAGGCACTGTAGTTATTGGGGATCTAGCAACTGAACAAAACAGTGAATAAAATCGCCTGTCCTCAAGTAGCTTTCATTCTAATTGGGGGATAAAGAAAATAAAAAAAAAGTAAAACATATGGTATGTAGATCATGGTAAGTGCTATGAAGAAAGGTAAGATTGGGAAAGGGGAAGATGGAGTTGAGGTGTAATTTTAAACAGAGTAATTGGGGAAGGCCTCCTGAGAAGGTAACATTGGAGTAAAGACCTAAAGGAAGTGAGGGAGTGAGCCATGGAGATTATCTCTGAAACAGTATCCCACAAAGAAGAAACAAATACAAAGGCTCGAAGGTGGGAGCATTCCTGGTGGGTTCAAGGAGACGAAAGAGAAATAGTGAGTGAGGTCCAAAAGCTACATGGGAACCAGATCGTATAAGGCCTTGGAGAACACTGTAAGATCATTTTGGTTTTTATCATGGTTGAAATGGGAAGATGCTGGGAGATTCTGAGCAAACATATGGCATGATCAGTTTGGTACTGTGTGAAAAATAATGAAGGAGAACAGGATTGTAAAAGCAAGGAGACCAAATAGGTTACTGCAGAAATTCATGGTGGATAGGACCTGGGAATAGCAATGACAACAGTCAGATCCTGGATGTATTTTCAGAGTAGAACTGACAAGATTTACTGCAAGATCTTACATGAGATATGAAAGAGACAAGTCAAGAAAACTTCAAGGTTTTTGACCTGAACAACTAAAAGGACGGAACTGCCATTACATGATATGGAGTAGACTGAGTTCAGATGGGAGGGCCAGACTAGGGATATAAACCTGGGAATCATCAACATACAGATAATACTGAAAGCTAAGGCGCTAGATGCTAACACTAATGGGACCCTGCAATGTTGAGAAGCACGGAAGATGTGCAAGAACCTGTAACGAAGACACATTCAATGAAGAACAACAGTAACACAGAGCAGGAGGCAACTGATTCTACCTATTGAACTGAAGGTATGGATAGAGGGGACAGTGAACCAGGAAGAAAGGAGATGGCTTGTGGGATGACCTTCAAAAGATCAATAAAGATTTTTCAGGAAGGCAAAGCAAGAAACAGGCATGTTAGTTTACCTTTATCTGACTTTCCTCACCTGTAAAACGGAAATAATACATAATCACCTAATGCAATGCCTAACAATAGTAAATGCTCAATAAATGCCAACTATTATCTCATCCACCCAAATATTCTAGTATCTAGAATATTTGAGGATTGTGAGTTATCTCCCAAAACATTCTCAATATGCATGAGGGAAATAGCTAATTCTGCATTATAATATATATACAAGGATTTACCTTCCTCTGAAAATAAGGCAGAATTCAATGACAGTAAAAATTTGATAAAAAATAGATCTAGCACTATGTAGTAATTCTGTAAAATCTTACTATGTTTATTTCTGCAGAAATACAAACGATTAGATTTTAATGATCTACAAAATTTCTGCATACAAGTTTACTGCCACGCAAATTTACTTTTCAAAAAGCTCTCTTGTATTGGTACAGTTTCACTGACACGTTATTTTAATATGTAGTACAGTCATCAGAAACACAGTATTAAAACAAATGGAGCTTCCATTTGTTTAAACAGATACAATGAATGGCAGGTATGCCCCAAATCTTATTTGAACTTCCCTATATTTAGTTATGCCTGACTTCACCTGATAGGTTATACTAAATTATTTACTGGGAAGAGCAGAACGCAACTCAGTATCTTTTGTGTGCCATTACTAGATTGAAGCCTATCACTTTTTCTTTAAATGCCAAAGGAAGGAATCAAGTACAGCCCAAATCCCTTCTGTAGGTCATATGAATTATACATTTATTTTCCTATTCATATTTATATCCAACAGAGCATAATTTCAGGAAACAGAATTCCAAGTATGCACATTCTTGATGCCTTATTTCTATTAGCTCCTCAGAATAAATTGCTTGAAAACTTTTAAGACAACTAGTTAACAAGTATAAACCTTCAGTTTGTAGCTAACAGGTATAAACCAAGCTGTCATGAGAAGTTTTCAAATAAGGCAAAACTAATTTCTAAGACGGAAAAAAACCCAGAACTCAAGAGAAGAATATGTACCTTTTTACATTTCTCTGCATAAACAGAAGCCATATAAACATGCTCTATTGAAGATAAAATATTATTTTAAAACAATGTGTCAAACAATTAAAATGAGAAAGCTATTAATTCATTTGTTTTGCCATTCTTCAATGCCTTCCAGCAAGCTGAAGGAGAAAATGTTTATCACCAGGCATTTTTCTGCAGGTACCCCCAAAAGACTGGTCCGAAGTAGAGAAGTGGCACAAAGCAAGTCGCTGTGAAAATACCTAAATTCTGTAATTCTGAGTGTCAGAAAACGGGAGTTCTCTTAAAAATCAAAACCAGGAGAAATGAACCACGGGCAGAAACAAAGTCGGAGACCTCATAGGTGGCAACATAGATAAGAAGCTATCAGCTGCTAGATCTTGTTGTGATGGGCTTCTGATGCCCACTAGGAAGGAGACAAGAGCAGGGAGGGACGTAGCAATCCGCCCACCGCTGAAGCTCCTTCTCCTGCACCACAGGAGGAACCGAGTCCTCAAGCTAATGGCATCTTCTCCCCAAAAACTCAAAGGGGAGGGGCTCTTGATGTTCTAGGGACTGGATTAAACTCCCGGAGATCGGTCTCTGAGCTGCACGCACCACGACCGAGTGAGGGCGACAAGCAGAGGAGAAGGATGTCGTCGGGACAGTCACGAAGCTTCAAGAAGAGAATAAGTCAGTACCTGTCTGCCTTTCCCGAATACTGGCTGCTGCTGCTGCTGCTGTCGCTGCCGCCGCCGCCGCCATCTTGGCTCCCACGAGCCACTGCCCGGCTGGCGAGCGGAGCGGGGGGATGACGTGGCTGCCCTTACCGCCCCGGAAGCAAAGCCCGGAAGGGCGGGGCCAAAGGGTGTTCCTGAGGGCCGGACCCCACCTCCTCCAGGAAGACCTCCACTCTCGGTAGAACTGGGAGACCCGGTGCAGGTGAACTCAGTGGCCCGTAATGTTGGGCGAATACTAAGAGTTTTTATCCTAGCAAATCAAGCCACACTCTCTCAAATGGTAGCAACATTAAATTGAACTGTTAGGGTAGGAGCGTGTAGTGCTAAGAACCTAATTACTTAACTGTTGGCTTGGTGGCTTACAGAGCACTTAAGGGGTGATAATACTCTAGGAGTACAAGGACCACAGGACGGAAGTAAATGAAGCTCCTGAAACACAGGCAACATTTTAACGTTAGCTCTCGTTTCTCAGTGCAGCAGGAGTCTCTTCCTTTTGCTCCTTTTTCCAGAGAAACGGAAAGCATTGGAGCATTACTCTAATCTGGCATATTTCTCAGTCGCATCTCTTTAAAAAAAAGGTCTAGCTTTATGGTTACGTTCTGCCATCATGGACACGGGATCCAGGGAGGTACAAAATGAGAAATTAGCATTTCTCCTCTTTCCTTGTAGTAATTGCAAAATCACATTGCCGTGGGAAGGAAGTCAAGCAGTAGTGGGGTGTGTGTGTGTGTGTGTGTGTGTGTGTTGCCCAGGCTGGAGTGCGCAATCCGGAATGACTGCAGCCTCAAAATTCTGACGGTCAAACGATGCTCCTGCTTCAGTCTCCCAAGTAGCTAGGGACTACAAGGGCACACCATCAGGCCAGGCTGATGTGCTAGTTTTTTGTTGTTTTGTTTTTGAGATAGTATCTCACTCTGTCTGTCGCTCAGGCTGGAGTGCAGTGGCAGAATCTCGGCTCACTGTAGTCTCGACCTCCCGGACTCAAGCGATCCTCCCAAACTATCCTTCTACCTCAGTCTGCCCACTAGTTGGGACTATAGGCAGGAGTCACCATGCCTGGCTAAAATTTTTTTTTTTTTTTTTTTGTAGAGATGGGGATTCACCATGTCGGCCAGGCTGGTCTTGTGCTGGCGGTTTAATGTACACTTGAAGCCACGTGACCGCAAAATTTATGGGATAGATGATTTCTAACTTAATCCATAGATTTTACTGTATGACCAAAATGGATACACAATGACAGCTCATTTCCCCAGAGTTCACTGATGACACTTCATTATGAAGTTGGACCAAATTCTGAAATGAAATCACTCTGTGCCTCAAAAGCTTAACTTTCAAAATTACATAAATGAAATGGTTGGCCTAACGATTATATAAAATTGTTTTATAGTGTGAAACACTGGCTTTTTTCATTAATAAAAACTTTATTTTTGTGACATTTAAAACAGGTTATCTTATTTTTAATGCTATTAGGAAACATCCTAGCATTGAATCTACAGCCTTTACCTTTTAAGAATTACATAATCTCTGCAGGGTGCGGTGGCTCACGCCTGTAATCCCAGCACTTTGGGAGGTGGAGGTGGGCAGATCACCTGAGGTCAAGAGTTCGAGACCAGCCTGGCCAACATGGTGAAACCCGGTCTCTACTAAAAATACAAAATTAGCCGGGCGTGGTGGTGGGCACCTTTAATCCCAGCTACTGGGGAGGCTGAGGCAGGGAGAACTGCTTGAACCCGGGAGGCGGAGGATGCAGTGAGCCGAGATCGCACCACTGCACTGCAGCCTGGGTGACTGAGATTGTCTCAAAAAAAAAATTATGTAATCTCATTTTTATAGCTAATTGGCACATTCATTAAGAAATTAACTGGAATACGTGTGTTTCTTCAGTACTATTACTAATATTTTGAAGGAATCTTCAACGATCCAGGTGTGTTCCAACTAAACAAATTATTTCTGCCCTATGGGAAAGTTCTACTGCATTCTACAGTCTATGAAATATAAAATATCTGAGAGCCCAATTTTGCTCATTTGGGTACTTCCACTTTCAAATGCAAATCCATCATTGAGCCACTTCAGTTCCATCAGAGAGTCCCTCCCAAGACTGAGTCATGTTAAAACCACTAAGACAATTTTAAAATTGATGTACACTGCATATATATGAAATGATAAAAACTCCTGACCGAGTGCACAGAGTGTGGGCAATAAATTTATAGAAAAATACACCCCACAGAAGAACAGCAACCGTAGACAAATAGCCCTTGTAAGGCTGAGACTGAATAAGGTATTTGTTTCATTAGAATCAAAGACTGAAAATAATCTATGGCTACAGATTGTTCATTAACCTAATTTACTATAGCCATTTATCTGAGTCCATATTTTTGGCTTAAATAATTTATTCTGGTAAGCTATTTTACGTTAGAGGATACATAGTTTTAACATAGATTCCCTCATTTCTATAGGTTCCTGGGTGTCAGACACTAACTGCTTGCTTATAGGAGCTCTCAAATGTGGAGAGTAAAGGAATCTTGTATCTTTCAGTTTCGTCAGAATCTTAATCTTGTTAAATCCCAATAAATTACTTAGTTTAAATAGGCAGTTTACCTTTAGTGGCATAAACACATTTATTTATTTATAAAACCTTGTTATAAATGTCATGCTTTTTGGTTAATCTGGCAGTCTTTAAAAAGGGGGGGGAAATAGGCTGACATATAAACGATCATCTAGCATAATACCTGGCATAGTGTAGGTAATGGGATATGTTTATGAATTAGAAAAGATAATGGTCAAAATCAGAACTTGAAAACTGAGTCTCTCCAAGACAATCCAAATTTTCCTAAACCACAGATAATATACATTCAAGTAATTAATCATTAAATGTGTTATGTTTTGTATTGCATTACTTGAAGCATGAAACTTTGTATTGCATTACTTGAACCATAAAAACTAGTTTAATAGCTTATTTTAAAGTAACTGCAGTACATGATAATCACTATATAAAAGAATTACATGTTTATAATGTAATGATTTTGTTCTGATCATTTTCTTATAATGACTGAATGCTAAAGGCACAGTCACTGAAAAAACTTACCTAATATACTCCCCTTGACTTAGTATTTAGCACTGAATACAAAAGTTCCAATAGCTTCCATATAATTAGGGGAAAAATTTACAAATGCATAAAATAGAAACCAAGGTGAATTCTCATGCTGGTAATCAATTAAAGGCTTTTTACTTAACCCAAACAAAAAAAGTCACTTCCTCAAATTATAGAAACGAAAAATTACAAAGTATAAAATTGTAAGTTTCTGGTGAGATATTTTAAAGAATATCTTGAATAGTAGAGAACTGTATAAAAGGTGTTAAAGTTTCCATATTGGAAACTGTTTAAAAACAATGAATATCAAACTAACCAAAACCATTAACAGTAGACGCATTATACATCAATTTATAGTTTTCCTCAACATTGAGGGCAAGAGAAAACAGCCTTAAAATATACAACATTTAGGCAATTGCAATATTTAAGAAATATATATACACATTTATAAAGATTTATAGCATAATTCTTTTTAAAAATCGAATCTAAGAATTATGCATTGGTTATAAAATTAATAAGAACAATTATAATACCAACCATTTGACAAAATGACACTGCAGAAAATAAATAACCTACAGTTTTCTCTGATATTCCTTGACCATACAGATTAATCTGAAAATCCTAATAATGGAACATCCTTCAAACTAGAAAACATTTTGCAAAATAAATATTTATGCTTCACTTTAAAACATGAATATCCTAAATTATTTACACCATCTTATCACTAAGGCCCTGTCTATATATAAAATAAGTCAAATGAGGAATTGAAATACTGTTTTTAATTGTAGCTAACCCAAGTACACTGCCTCTCCACCTGCCACCCCCACCCCAACAAAGTATGTGTGTGTGACTTATCAGCTTTAATTTCTATCCTAGGGGAAATTAATTACAACTAAAAACCAGAAAATAGCTTTAACTAGGTTTTATTGGTTTGTATGGGTTTTTAACTGTAATAAAAATAAGGTGGATAAAGAAACAAATACCTTTTTATCAACATATTTGGAATAAAAACTGTATCGTGAGTTTGGGGTTGATATTAGCTATTCAAACTCTCTGATAATTGACCTTTCAATTACTATTGGTAAGACAAAAAAATTCAACCAAAGCCAAAGAAATGTCTTGTTTAATGTTCTTAAATATTTCAAGTTAAACTAATTTGCTAGGTATGTTAGTGTACAGATTGAAAAAGACATGAGGGAACAAAGAAAAGTACACTAGAATTATGTTTTAGTTTTCCTTTGGTATTAAGAGATATATTATCTCTTTCAAATCTATTCTGTTACTTTTCTTAAAAAATATCAATAATTTAATGATTTTTCTTAAGAAGGGTGAGAATATGACAACTGACACCTGCTTTGTGTATTAAGAAAAATATGGTTAAAACATTTTACTTCCCATAATGATTTACCTGTCATAATGATTTACTTTCATGGAAAACTGAACCATTACATCATTTAAATATAATAATAGATTAAGGACATCAGACTTTGTTTTCCAATTTTTTCTTTTGTGGGAGTATAAATATGGGGACATGACTATGGGACTATATATTTTCACATTGTTAGCACATTGTTAGTACAGTTACTTTTAGGTATTGTCTTTTAGTAGCATTATTAAAGTTAAAAAATAAAGGAAACAGAAGTAAAGAGTTTATAGAAGGGAAACACGGTACTTATCTCTGAGTGGTGACATTAGAATGGGTTTTTCATTCTATCCTTTTTACTTTATTTACACATTGCTTATATAACAGGTATCATTCAAGAGCAATGAAGATAACTGTATAATGCTATGGCGTCAACTTACCTTAGCATACAACCATCTTGATAATAAATAATGGTCAAATGGCCAAACCTACCAATCCACAGAGATCATTTAAATACCTAAAATGATTATGGATCAGACATATAGAATACCAAACATAGAATACAAACAACAACAACAACAACAACAACAATTTCCCATGATTAAAGCCAAGGCTTTAAAAAAGACACACTTTCTTAGGTATTTTCAACTAAATGTTATCCACCTCAAAAGTGTTTAAGCTCATGGATTGTCCATAGATTCCAGAAAATTTGTGCAATTCTGCTTTTTTTTTTTTTTTTTGAGATGGAGTCTCGCTACATTGCCCAGGCTGGCTGAGCATCTCAATTCTCCCACCTCAGCCTCCCTTATAACTGACATTACAGGCACATGTGCCCAGCTTAATTCTGCTTTTTATATAATACTTCCCACTAGGCATAATCTAATTGCAGTGTGGGTCATCTTAATATAAATCAGTAATCTAAAAACATTTTAAACAACTAATTTGGTGACATCCTAGAAAAGTATGCATAGTAACACAAATCCCAGAATATATGCCTCTGATTTATATAACAAAATTTAACCAATTAGCTTTTCTATTTAATGCTTTAAAATAAAATGAGGAATAATTTGAAAATTGAATAAACCTAGAAAAATTGTGGCATTCTTTTTTTTTTTTTTTTGAGATGGAGTCTCACTCTGTCGCCCAGGCTGGAGTGCAGTGGCGCAATCTCGGCTCACTGCAAGCTCCGCCTCCTGGGTTCACGCCACTCTCCTGCCTCAGCCTCTCCGAGTAGCTGGGACTACAGGCGCCCGCCACCACGCCCGGCTAATTTTTTTTTTGTATTTTTAGTAGAGATGGGGTTTCACCATGGTCTCGATCTCTGGACCTCGTGATCCACCCACCTTGGCCTCCCAAAGTGCTGGGATTACAAGCGTGAGCCACCGCGCCTGGCCGAAAAATTGTGGCATTCTATATGTAATCCTAATTTACAAAAAATGTGAGTAAAACAGTTTTTACTTTTATTAACCATGCTACCATACCTAAATAAAATCCATACAACCATTTTGAGAGTATTTATATTGAGGTTTATGAAGTATGTATATCAAGAAAATGAGAAATTATCACCTATTTTGACTAGTATGCTTTAACAAAAAAAAATTTTTTTTAGCCTAAGTGGCTATAATATTCCTTTATATTCGTATCATAAATTTTATTAGGCCAAGAAGCTAACCAGTTTGTTCAAAGTGATGATGAAAAGGTTAGTGAAATGAAAGAGAGTTGTCAATAGCAGCTTTTAAAGAAGCTTCTCTTTGTTCAAGGAAACATTTTAATGTCCAATGTAATGAGAACTTTCTTCCTTTTCTAGTCTTAGAGTGTTTCTTATAGTGAAGTCCATATTTTCTTGAAACTCTTTATATGTATTGGTGATGGGAATTGCTAAACAGTTATTACACTTGTTTCCAACAGGAAAATCCACATGCAGACACTCAATTGAAGGAGTGGGTTTAAATCCAGCTGGAGGAATGGAACTGCAACCAGTTGCAAAAATAAGAATGTCTTCCATTGTTGTTGTAGATTTACCATCTGAAAAAATTTACCAATAAAAGAGAAAAAGAAACAAGAGTAAATCCATGTTATATATTGCTATCATCATAGATTTTTCTCCAAATAGACTTGGAATACTGAAAGGCATAGACTCCCACATTTGTTTTGGGCAAACTAAATCACAAAGTCAGGTGTAGTAACTGGCAAACAGTACATAAATGAATCTCAAAGTAGAAGGACTAATACAATCATTTAGTACAACTACTTATTGTATATAACAAATACAGACAGAAAAACTAAATGGTAAAAAACCAAAAAACTAGTGAAACAAAATTTCAACTATAAGTTAACTTCTTCTCCACTCTATCAGGCAGAATGATTTTACACTGCTAATGCTCAATGATAAATATCATTGTTACAGCCCTGACCAGTGGATGAAGAATAATTTAGTTTAACTTCAAATTGAAAATGATGAAATAGATTATTAGGATTAAGACTGTTCTATGCGGTGACAATAATGTTTCTAGAAAGAATGCCTTTCACCTCAACTTATCTAGAGAAAAAAATCACAAAATATAAATTTACTCTGTAACCTTTTCTCATCATTTTTAACTCAGTCATATAAACTTGCTTTGAAATAACTTTCTTTTGTAAATATGAAGTTAGCATCTTAATACCAAAAGGCAAAACATACACACACAAAACCCCCAACAAATATGCTGAAACAAATATTCTGATATCGTTAAAAGTAAAATAAAATATCCACATACCTTCAACAGCCTGTAAGTAACTGTTCCAAAACCCCAAAGCTTTTACATCAGGTAATGTGTGTACTGTAAAAAGCTCACTAAGGATTTTTGCAGAAAGACTCTCAGGTTTGTGACACAGGATGCTACAAAATGCTTCTGGATAAGCCTGAATTTTCTCCAAAACACCAAGGGTTTTCAGACCCTGCTTAAAACTTAAGAAAAATAATGAGCCAACATTCATACATGTGTGTTTGGTATTATATTAGGGGATATTTCCAGCTAATTTATCTGGCATTTTTTCAAAACAGCTAATGATTTTTAAAAAACAACCAAAAAACCCTCACAGGAGACAATCACATTTTCAGATGTGAGGAAAAAGAGAAGATACAGATATACTATACATGATACTTTCAAATCCATAACAAGCAAATACATTAATATCAAATGAATATTTTATGTAACTACATTATTTGGCTTTATAGTTTCAAAACTAACAAGTTTTTATTAGTAGGAAAGACATCAAAATCTGAAGTGTTTTACACTTCAAAGCTAATAATTATAAAAATAGTTTCCCAGATAGTACCAAGAGTGATAAATCTTCATTACGTAAAAATTTAAAACCCATGTATTGCTAAAAAGACAGATATTTTGTATGACAGAAAATTAATTTTATGCAAAGAATACAAATTCTTCTGAAAGATCAATAGGGAAAATGAACAAAAAATATATGGTTAACAAAAGAAATGCAAGTAACAACTGAATATTTTAAAATGCACATTTTCATTAATAAGCCAAGAACAAACATATCATTTTTGCCTGATTTTCTAAATTTCCTATTCACCTCCTCAGATACTCTTTTGTATGTGAGTGGGACATGAGTTTTAGAGTGCCAGGAGCAGAATGTTATGGCTTCAATGTCTCCTTTGAAACTCACGTTGAAATTTAATGGCCAGTATAACAGCATTGGGAGATAGGGTCCTTAAGAGGTGATTAGGTCACAAGGGCTCTGCCCTCATGAATGGATTAATATCATTATTGTGGGAGTGAGCTCCTGAATAAAAGGGTGAGTTCAGCCTGATTTCCAGGGCACATCTATGGGTTGAGTGCTCACTTGCTCTTCCACAATGCTATGACACAGCAAGACAGCTCTCACCAGATGCTGAGCAGATACTGGCACTATGCCTTTGGACTTCCCAGCCTCCAGAACTGTGAGAAATGAATTTCTTTTCTTTATAAATTACCAAGTCTCAGGTATTGTTATAGCAGTATAAAAAGAACTAAAAACACACATATGTTTATCTGTTATCATTAAAAAGAAAAACAAATAATAAAAGAATAAACCACAAAAAAGTTGCCAAAATGGTTACTTCATAAAGGGTTGAATGGTGGACATAGTAAGGATGAAACCTATACTTCTTTGAATATACTTTCAATATATTCTTATTATACATTTGACTTTGGAACTATACAAAACATTTTATATAATTTTAAAATAAAATGAAATGTTAATAAAAATCACTAAAAATAAAAAATGAAAATGCAATTTATGCTCAATTTTTAGCCACACAGAAAATATTCCAATGACTTATAAGCACAACAATTTGAGAATGTTAGTATTGTTATTCTGAGACTATTGGTTATGAAATGTGGAATAAATCACATGAATAGTTGCTTCATACTAAAATTCTCCAGTGTCATTAAGAACTGGAATTCTCAACACAGGACAAAGAAAATGTTAAGTAAAAATCATGCAATAGGGAATCTGAGTTAGAATTATCAGGACACGCTCATAATGTATCTTTAAAAAAAGTCTGATTTTTTTAAAAAAACAAAATAGATTAAAATAGATTTAAAAACCCTTGATTTTCTAATTTGGGTTCAATGAAAAGGCCTAGATACCATGACCAACCCAGCAAAACTAAGAATCTCTAGCATCCAGACGGTGGTTGTGAATTACCCATTTCCCATTAAAAATAACAAAGGTTCGTTAGGCTAAAATGTACAAAATGAGTCTGAAACACTTTGTGATACCATATAGCGAAAAAAGCTTACAAAGACCATTCAGGCTCACATCAAAAGAATTAAAAACAACAATAATATAACGAGACTTATACTGGTCCAAGACATATAAACTTCAGTAATAATAGGAACTATAAAGATTTTAAACATATCAAATATATTTAAATCTATGGATTAATGATACTACTTTTTTTAAATGAATTTATCAGGTTTGAGATGATATCTGGTATCAGCTTTAAAATAATACTGGAGTCAATAACAAGGGTAGGATATAGACAGATGAACAAGACAGGCACAGGTTAATAAGTGTTAGATCTGGATGGTGATTACAGACTACTTTCATATGTGTATTTCTATTATTTAAAAAAATTGTAAGAGTGTAAGGAGATACATACGTTGTCTAACTTAGACCAGTGTTCTAAACTAAAGGACAGCAGGAATCATATATACTTTATTAATCAAAGAATGGTCAATATATGTATTACCCAGCAGATAAAAGGTACTCAATAAATAGTTATTAAATGAATGCACAGAGACAGAATAGTTGGCTCATGTGGTAAGAGTTTTAAAAAGAGTATTTTTTAGAAAAAAATTATAATCTGAAGTAGTGGTTATTTCTATGAAAGCATCATACATTTACACAATTCTTTTTTAATTTTTTTGAGAGGGAATCTTGCTCTGTCACCCAGGCTGGAGTGCAGTGGCATGATCTTGGCTCACTGCAACCTCTGCCTCTTGGGTTCAAGCAATTCTCCTGCCTCAGCCTCCCAAGTAGCTGAGATTACAGGCACCCACCACCACGCCTGGCTAATTTTTGTATTTTAGTAGAGACGGGGTTTCACCATGTTGGTCGGGCTGGTCTCGAACTCCTGACCTCAAATGATCTGCTGCCCCAGCTTCCCAAAGTGCTGGGATTACGCGCATGAGTGAGCCACCACGCCCGACCTACACAATGCTTATTAAATGATCAGAACAGTAATCATCCTAAAAAGGCTTACGTTATTATTTAAAAATAGCATTTAAATTTTTTTCTGAGAAAAACATCTCACTTATTACCAAATATATCTCACATTACAAGATAATTAACCACTTTAAACATGTAATTTGAAAGAGCCATATATTAATAGAAACAACTTACCTTTCAAAGGGTGTGTGGACTCTCTGAATTACATGGTAGACAAGTATGTCTTTTACTAACATATATTTATCACTTAATGTCGTTATAAGTCTGAGACATCCAATTAACTCAAAGTAGTTATAGCATTCATTTATTATTGACTTTAAGTCAGCTACAGTTGTTGCAGTATTTATCTGTGATGAAGGAGAAAATACAGCCACTTTACCCATTTACTTTTGAGTGACATGCACATTTCAAATGATACTTATTAATTTATACTGAAATTTCTTAGTACATATGGGTGCAGTGAAAGTAAACCAAGAAATATTCTTCTAGAATAAATGTCTGATCATCCAGTTCAACAAATTTGTCTATTTCTGCCTTCAAGAAATCCAGAGTATAATGCCACTTTACTACATGAAACTATTTATAAAAAAGGAAATAACTGACATTGAAAAATTATATAGCACTAGGTAAGACTAGCTACTAGGGAGGCTGAGGTGGGAGGCTTGCTTGAGGCCAGAAGGTCAAGAACATCCTGGGCAACACAGCTAGTCCCCCTCTCTAAAGAAAAAAAAAAAAAAAAAAAAAAAGGCCTGGTGTGGGTGGTATACACCTGTAGTCCTAGCTACTCAGGAAGATGAGGTAGAAGGATTCTGAGCTCAGGAGTTGGAGGTTCAGTGAGCTATGATTGCACCAATGTACTCCAGCCTGGGTGACAGACTGAGACCTTATCTCTTAAAAAGAAAAGAAAAAAAAAAAAGAGAAAAGTTACCTAGCACTAGATAGGCAAGAAAGATGACCTGAGAATTCATGAAAAAGTATATCAGCTGAGAATTAAAAGATGGACAGAATTTTATCAAGAGTATTTTGGTGAACAGCATAAACAAAGAAATATTTGGCCATTTATGTGCAAGACACTTTCATACAGGTTAGCTCTTAAAGGTACAGATGGAAAAAGTTAAAAATAGGAAACAATCCATTAACAGAAAATTTACTTGCAATTTCCTTTTCCTAAAACATTCTTAGAGGTTTACATGACTTCTTCTCATTCATTCAAAATCTCTGCTGAAATCGCCTAAGTTTTTCATGACTATTCTGCTCAAAATACTATCTTTACACCCTGTCAGAGTAATAATTGGGTATATGTTGCCTCATCCCTGCAAACCCTGAAACCTGAGTTTCAGCTGGGCACATAGCCAAACTTTTGCTGCAGCTAGGTGGGGCTACATGACTGTTCAATGGGATATAAGTAAAAACAACGTGTCAAACTTCCCTGCTCTCAACTTCCACTTTTCTCCTTTAAGAGCAAACTTCAACCACGTGGATGAAGACAATAATGCTAAGTGTTACACGATAATGAGAGGAAGGAACTCAAGTCCTTAGATGGTTTTGTAAATCACAACTGTATCTCGAAAACAGAGGGCCATCTGTATAAAGGGCCACATAGCATTTTATGCTTTTCAAACTATATGGTATCTGTTGCAGCTACTCAACTCTGCCACTGTAGTGTGAAAGCAGTCAGATCAGTAGCAAATGGGCATGGGTGCATTCCAATGTAACTATTTACCAAACAGGCAACAGGCCAGAACTTGACCTACAGGCCATTTTTTGCCAACTCTTACCCTAAAATCTAGACAATGGATTTTACGGAACAGTAAACATCTGCCTTGTTTGAGCCACTGTCTTTCTGGGTCTATGAGATACAGAAGTTTAGCCTAAAACCTAACTTATATATACTCCAACACTTATCTATCTCTTTTATTCTGTTGTATGTATGTATATATTTACGTACATATTTATTTATTTGGGATGCAGTCTCGCTCTGTTGCCCATGCTGGAGTGCAGTGGCATGATCCCGGCCCACTGCAACCTCTGCCTCCCGGGTTCAAGCGAGCCTTTTAAGTAGCTGGGACTATAGGCGCGCGCCACCACACCCGGCTAATTTTTTTGTATTTTTAGTAACGATGGGGTTTCACCATGTTGGCCAGGCTGGTCTCGAACTCCTGACCCCGGTGATCCGCCCGCCTGTTCTCCCAAAGTGTTGGGATTACAGGCGTGAGCCACTGCGCCCGGCCATATTGTTTTATTTATTTAGCATTATAATACATTTTACTACGTGATGGCATATTATATTTGTCGTTTATCTTCTGTGTTCTCTCTTAATGTAAATTCCAAGGTAGACACTTTGCTTCACTACTCTATCTTTAGTAACAAAACAGTACAGAATACATAGTATTTCTTAAATAAATGAACAAACACTGGATAAAAAGTACAGAAACTGGAGTAGACAAAGCCATGCAGAGAGGTGAAGGTCTTAAATGCCCTAATGAAGAACTTCAACTTTGTTCAACAGGCAATGAGAAGCCATTGGGGGATTTCTGAGGAAGAAAGCAATATGGTCAAAACTGTACTTTTGGAAGAATCATCCCAAATAAGAATATTAGAACACATTCTAATTGTCTAAGCCTAGGGAAAATTTGAGTTTGGTAAAACAGGCACACTAGAAACAGGAAGGAAAGGTTGACAATAAGTCAGTCTTAGAGGCAGGTGACTTGACATATAACTGGAAAATGGAGGAGTATGAAAATGACTCTCCAGGACAGCTTGGAAGTAAGAAATCTCTTGGAAAGAAAAGGCAAACGGGTAAAAACAAAACAAAAAAGCCCCACAAAAAAACAATCAAACAAAAAATTCTAGGAAAAATAGTATTTTTATCTTAAACATGTTGGACTCAGTGTGCTAGCAAGACCCAGGTCTTATCTGTATACAAAAGTCTGGGGCTCAAAAATACAGGTCTGTAAATCATTCAGAAAGATTACAGGAGAGAAGAAGCTCTCCAAATAGTAAAGAATGAGGAATGTTAAGACAACACTGAAAAATGCTAAGTTTCAGGGGTAAGAAGAAGTAAGAAGCATTAAAGAAGAGAGAATCATCAGAAGTAGGAGGAAGTACAATATTAACTAAAATATTGCAGAGAAATTCGAATTGGTAATTGCAGAAGTCACAGCAGATGAAAAATTAGAAAAGGCCTTTGGACATGGATATTTAGATCCCTGGATATAAACTATGAACTAGCTAACTTGAGACTGGTGGTAGGGACAGAAGCCTGATTACAAGAAATAAGTAGAAAATACGAAGTAGAGACAATGCAGCTTAAATATACTTTATTTTAGTAAAGAGGGCACAAAAAGAAAAACGAAGAATTAAAGGGTCAATTTAAAACATGATGTTAGGATAAGCAGTCTTCGAGCAAATAAACAGAATTGTTGTAATACACTGTAGCAACTCACACTTCAATAGTGCTTACTCTGTGATTTAGAAACTGAGGTTTAGTAAGATTAATATGCCCAAAGTGACACAGCATATAGTAGTTATAAGAGCTGGCATTCAAAGTAAAATCTGACTTCTGAGCCTATGCTTTTTTTTTTTTTTTTTGAGACAGTGTCTCCCTCTGTTGCCCAGGTTGGAGTGCAGTGGTGTGAGCTCGGCTCACTGTAACCTCCGTCTGCTGGGTTCAAGTTATTCTTGTGACTCAGCCTCCAAAGTAGCTGGGATTACTGGCACATGCCACCACGCCTGGCTAAGGCCTATGCTTTTAATCGTTAAACAACACTGTCTGTTAATTCAGACAATGGATAGAGTATGCTCAAGTAGGAGGGAGGTTAAGGAAGAAAAGTTAAATGGCTTACATTGTCTCAGTTTTTAAAGCAGTAACATGTTGGCAATGACACTTCTATGGCATTATGATAAATGAGTGTTGTACATGTGACATGTTTAGTACAGGACCCATTATAAGTGCTGAATAAATGAACTATTTTTAGGTGGATGCATTAAGTCCTCCCCGATCCCTACCACTTGTTTCCCTTCGGAAGAAATTCAGCCTGGTCTTTCTCTCCATCTATCATTCATACCTCCCTATAGAAGGAAGGAAAAGTATTCTAACTGGTAGGCCAAATCCTTCTTCTCTTCAGATCCATCGGCCTGCATCGAAGTGCACTTTCATCTGCTTTCTAGCATGCAATAGGGAATCAGCCTCACGTTGTCTCTAGCAAGGCAGGCAAATCCATGTATTTCTGAGGAGTATTCACAAGCCATGTTGAACACAGACCAAAATCACATTATCCAACTGGTTTTACCAACATTAAACCTGGCACTTTAATCTCCAGCCATCTGACTTTTAAAACTATCTTTTAACTGGTTCAGAACACCACTGGTAAACAGAAATATATGTTTACAATCCCTAACTCCTTCATAGATAATATTATTATTTTATTGCAGATCAGTCATTTACATTAAAAGACACCTAGAATGCAGTGTGCATTTTAATAAACAGATACATTTCTTACCCTGATTATAATCTGTGCCACATCAAAGTCTGAAACATCATCTAAAATTGGCTGGGTATTTTCTGGTCCATAAACAAGGCAGTTAAACAAGGTTTTAGAAAAGAAACCAGGTGAAGGACCACCGTGAACTAAAGAAATGGCAAGCATTTTGCCAGCTTCATAGTAAAGATTCTCTTTCAGAGCTGTAAATACAGATGAAAATATATCAAATACACTTCTATTATTATAACTATCATTTTTAATATATATTAAAAATTAATCCAAAAATCTAAGCATTAAATATAATTCTTAGAAGCTACCATTATGTAGAAAATATAGATCTCACCTAAAATATAAAAAAAGACACATTTTTCTGAATATAAAGTAAAAATCTATTGTAGAAAACATAAAACACAATAAACCTACCACCATAATAACCACTGTAAACACTCTGGTGTACAGTCATGCACCATATAAGGATGTTGTGGTCAAGAATGACCAAATACACTAAGGTGGTCCCTAAGATTATAATGAAGCTGAAAAACTCCTATGACCTAGTGATGTTATACTGTCATAGCACAATGCATTACCTTTTGCATATTTAGATATACATATACTTACCATTGTGTTACAATTGTCTACAGTATTCAGTACAGTAACATGTTATACAGGTTTGCAGTCTAGAACCAATAGGCTTTACCATATAGCCTCGGTGTGTAGTAGGCTACACCAACAAGGTTTGCGTAAGTACACTTTATGATCTTTGCACAATGATGAAATTGTGTACTGACACATTTCTCAGAACATATCCCTGTTACTAAGTGACAAATGACTGTATTTGTACCTCTTTGTGTATATAAATATAAAAACAGTTTGACTTATGCTTTATCCACTTATTATATTGTAAACTTTTTATCATACTACTCAAAATTACTCAAATCTACAGTTAATAAATGCATTTAGACTAACTTAGAGATGTACTATAATGCAAACCATCCCCCTATTACTGGCTATCCTGGCTAAGTGACATTTCTAACTATATGAGCCATAATGTTACAGTCAACATACTCACATATTCTTGTTTATATTTATTTGATTAGGATTCCTACATATGGTATTAGTAGGTCAAAGGATAGGAACATTTTTAAGGTTCTTGATCTATACCACTAAATAATCTTTCCCAAAGGCACAAATTTACTCCCAACAGTATATGCTGCCTCACCTTACTGTCAGAGCTTGAATTAAAATTGTCATTTCAAATGTATTAGCAACTTTGATGTGCCAAAACAATCAAGTAAATTTTTCCTTAATTTTTAAATTGTTGAAAGCAACTTATTAATAAGTGACATTAACAATACCTGTGTAATAACCTTACAAGCTACATATTCATAGTCACATTTTACAGATGAAGAAACTGAGATCCCGAGAGAGGAAGTAATTAAGGATGTAAAGAACTAGATGTGTACAAACTTGAATTCAGATTCTGTGATTTAAATTCACATACTCTCCACCATACCAAAGCTGCCTTGAGTTAACATTACTATTTGGAAAGATTTTATTTATTTTTACATTTTATTTTAAAGGGAGTTTATAATTAAACTGTGTGAACTATACAGAGTAAAAATGATGCTTTAGGCAATGTTTAGGATGTTTACAGAAAATATAGTAGGAAATTCAAATGAAATTAAATGCCTTCTCATTTTCTTTCGAATTTCCTATTGCAGCAGCAGTAGTATAAAAGCCCCTAAAAGAGAATGCCAGAATTACCCACTGTTTTGAGATGCCTGTTATAATTACCTTAAGTTCTCATCAATAGTAAAGACAGAAAACTATCATATACATAATTGTGCAAAAAAAAAAAAAATTGCCAACAAAAGTATACTGAAAAATTGGTTACATGTGGACCAGGAAACTCTGTTATAAAAACCCTATGTTAACCGCAAATTCCAAATATACAAACAAGAAGAATTCAAATAATCATCCCCATTTGGCCACTCTATTAAAATGAAATTAGAGTGAAGATAAAGTTACACTTAATTATGGATTATTTTAAGGAGAATATTGCTATAAAGAATGTATATTCTTAAATAAAAAATGTTTCACCACAAAATTTACTTTTTAAACGATTCCTCCCCATTCCCACTTTCCTGTGATTCTATCAGTAGTTTATTAACAAAGTGAACAGTATATTTAGAGCACAGGTATTAAATATCAATTCTAACCAGCTATCTCTCTCTTTTTCTATACATGTGATATTTGGTATATACAACAATAAATAAAATAATTACCTTGAGAATTTAGAGACAAGTTCTTTGACAAGGACCCTTCAAACAATGATGAGTTCTCAAGATGTTGCATTAAGAGACTCAGAAATTCTTGCTTTGATCCAGGATGCTCACTTCCAAAATTATCATTTTCAATAACATAGGCTACTTCAATTGCATATGAAGGATTAAAGTTTCGATTTCTGAATGCATCTAAGGCACTATTCCAGATATTGGCTTTGTTGATATATAATCTTTTAGTTTTTTTTTTAATTTGGAATCCTAACTCTATTAATAGTGTTGATACATTTCTTCTAAATTTGCTGCCTTGCCTATAAAACATGAATTTAAACATAGAGATAAGTACTTTAAAGTACTTTATGTGAAACAGCAGTTATACAGCCAATAAAACAAGACGGGGGGGAAAAAAGATTAATAGGATATTCTTCCCCAACTCCCACCCAAAATTGTAACAATGGCTGCTACTAGAACCAAAAACAGTTATTTGATAATCTTAGTTTTAAATTCTTCATTCCTCACCCCAATCTTTTACCAAATTAGAATCATGTACAAGAAAGTTGATAGATAATTATCTCAAATTTGACCAACCAGTGAATTCCGGTTTAAGAATCAGAATCTCAGGCCGGGCGCGGTGGCTCATACCTGTAATCCCGGCACTTTGGGAGGCAGAGGCGGGCGGATCACCTGAGGTCATGAGTTCAAGACCAGCATGACCCACAGGGAGAAACCCTGTCTCTACTAAAAATACAAAATAAGCCGGGCGTGGTGGCGTATGCCTGTAATCCCAGCTACTCGGGAGGCTGAGGCAGGAGAATCGCTTGAACCCGGGAAGTGGAGGTTGCGTTGAGCTGAGATCATGCCATCGCACTCTAGCCTGGGCAACAAGAGTGAAACTCCGTCTCATAAATGAATGAATGAATGAATGAATGAATGAATGAAGCAAGCTCAAACTCTCACCTTCCTGGCTAATGGCTATAATTAACTTTCTTAATTGTAGTTTACTTCACATTTACTATGTCCTTTTTTTAAAAAAAGCAAATGTAATCTCTGCTTACTATATAAGAAAATGTCTTTGAGAGATTACACAATATATTTTAAATCATAAAGTCATAATTAACAGTAGAGCTAATACTATAAACAGAATTCACAATTCCTAAAATAGTACCTTTTAGTCCAGACCAGTAAGTCACAAAGTGTGGTCCCAGACCAGCAGCAGCAGCAGTAGCATTACCCAAGAACTTGTTAGAAATGTAAATTATTGAGCCCTACAGCGCATCTATAGAATCAGAACCTGTCGGCATGAAGCCCAGCAATCTGTTTTAACAATCCAAATGACTACATAAACCAGCTCAATCACTCCTTCCCTCAGTTTCTCCATCTGTAACTGGAATTAATGTTCTCAAAAATAATCTTGTTTTGGGCAATGCCCATGGATCATTTTCTATACCAAGTATGAATCCGTCCCACCCCAAGACGTTACAGTGCCCTAGTGTGGGCCAGGTTTTTCTTTTTCTTTTTTTATATGATCCTCTCTTCATTAACTCATGTTGAATAAAAGCCAAAGTCCTTTGGAAGTAAGATAATTCTTCAGAAACATACCTTTTTTATAGCAGGTTGATTCCTTGCTCCTGCCTGGATCAGGGGAATGCTGATGCTATTCTTCTAAATATGACTGCATGTTAAAGCAGGAGCAAGGAGTCAAGCTGCCCTGGTGTAACATCTTTGGAAATCTAAATATTAAAATTATTTTAAAATAATGTGAACATCTATTTTGATACTTAAAAGTATTATAGCAATATTTTTAACAGATTTTTCAGTAGGGCTAACACAAGTGGCATAGTAAAACAGATATTCTTCACATTTTGAAGAGTACTTAATATTCTACCTGTCTGCAAATCCAGTTATCAAATGTTTTCACAAAAATTCTCTTTACTATCTTCTAAGGTTTTAAACTTGAAACTGTTTTTTTAGAGACAAGGTCTTGCTGTGTCACTCAGGCGAGAGTATAGTGGCATGATCATAGCTCATTGCAGCTTCAACTCCTGGGCTCAAATGATCCTCCCACCTCAGCCTCTTGCCTAGCTAGGACTACAGGTGCACACCACCATACCTGGCTATTTTCTTAAAATATTTTTGTTGAGACGGAGTTTCATAATATTGCCCAGGCTGGTTTTGAACTCCAGGGTTCAAATGATCCTCCCACCTTAGCCTCCCAAACTGTTCGGATTACAGGTATGAGTCACCACGCCCAGCCTGAAATCATTTTTAACAAGAAAGTATTTCATCATGCTGAGCGACTAATTTTATACTTCTTCCCTACTGGGTAAAGCAAGGCTCTAAAAACTCTTTTGCAAATCTATATAAACTTAAAAATCTTAACTACAGCTGAACAAATCCCGACATTATAAAGATATAATTCCAATCTTATTTAAATGTTTAAGATTTTGAAAGTAACTTCTTATTTTGCTACCTTTGTTTTGAGATAGAGTCTCGGCTCTGTCACCAGGCTGGAGTACAGTGGCACGACCTTGGTTCACTGCAACCTCTGCCTCCCGGGTTCAAGCGATTCTCCTGCCTCAGCCTCCCAAGTAGCTGGGACTACAGATGCACAACACTATGCCCAGCTAATTTTTGTATTTTTAATAGAGACGGGGTTTCACCATGTTGGCCAGGATGTTCTCGATCTCTTGACCTCAGGATCCACCCGCCTAGGTCTCCCAAAGTGCTGGGATTACAGGCGTGAGCCACGATGCCCCGGCCTATTTTGTCTTATGGGAACAGAAATCAATTTGATAATAGTATGTATGCCTTAAACTTTCTAAAGGGAAGAGCTGACATTTAGACTCCTGACATTGACAGTAAACAGGCAAACAATGATTATAACATCAAAAAATGGCAGGGCATAGTGGCTCACACCTGTACTCCCAACATTTTGGGAGGCAAAGGTGGGAGGACACTTGAGACCAGGAGTTCAAGACCAGCCTGGGCAACATAGCAAGATGTCCATCTCTACAAAAATTTAAAAATTAGCCAAGCATGGTGGCATGCATCTGTAGTTCCAGCCACTTGGTAGGCTCAGGTGGGAGGATCACTTGTGCCCAGGAAGTTGGGGCTGCAGTGAGCCATGATCATGCCACTGTACTCCAGCCTGGGTAACAGAGCGAGAGTTTATTTCTAAAAAAAAGAAAAAAGAAAAAAAAATTTCTATATTAAATAGGATTCTTTCCTTTTAATAAGGTGACACGGTATGCTTGATATTTTACTTTCCTGTCTTACTCTATAATCAAATAACATTTTAAGCACATTTTCCAGATCAGTGTTTTTCAAACTATCTTGAAAGTGATCTATAATAAAAAAATATATTTTACATCAGTACTCGGTACACAAAAAAATAATTAGGATAGATACACTTTTCCCAAGTATGATGCATTTTGGTATTTTGTATTCTATTCTATCACATTTCATTTTCTTTAAAATGCTGGTTGCATTGATTTCATGATCAAACGCTGGGTCCTGAAGGTTGAAAAACACTCTTCTAGACTACTGTATGATCCCCTAATATTCTAAATGTATATGGCATTTCCTATCATAATTTTCTCCAAATAGATTTTTATGTATTTCTCCAATTCAAAATACATACCTCAGTAGATCTTTACTCTGGGATCCAGGTGACTGTCTGGGTAATTTAGGTGATGACTCTTCCAACAAACAATCTGTAATCCCCACATTATTAGAGTTGGGTAATACATGTTTTTTGGCTTTTTGGAACTCTCCTACAGATTAAAATTTCCATGTTAGCATAATAGAGATATAGGTAAAAACTTTTAAATCATATACATTTGAATAAAAACTTTATTCAAAATTACAAAAAAATTACCTGAATTGTAGATAATACCCCTACATTCCAAACACTCCCAATTTTGCTCCCATGACCGTAATAAGGAGCAGGCTAAATGTGTGCCACTGGAACCACAACACTGACAGCGCTTTATTTCCCATTTGCTGAGGACATAAAGAAAAGCAGAACTTACATTTTGTTATTATTCTAGTTTCAACCACTAGCAATGTCCACAGGGCCTGCCTTCTTACACACACACGTGCACACACCCACCCAATCGATTTACTAAAGGAGGAAAAAGAGTATCCGCTTCTCTAAATATCTCTAATGTAAAAACCAAAACTAACTTATCACACTCATATGCACATACACAAAGAATATAAACATCAGACAAAATATGATTAAGAGGGAGAAAATAAATTTTCCTTTCTACTTAGAGATGACTATGCTTACAGGGAGATTGCTGTGTCAGTGTGTCTCATATGGAAGAAACATTCAGTACATTTCAAGGTGAGGAATATTTCCTAAAATAAGCTTGCTCAAACACCTCAGGTATTGTGCAGTTCAACAGAATCCAGATCTACCTGGCTCATATTTATATTCTCTGTCATCTGTTCCCAGCTCCATGTTTCCCCACTGTGTTATGTGGTGTATGCCAGTCCATATTCATATTTTCTCCATGACTACAAGTGTGGGCTGTAGTGTAGGGCTCCAGCCTTTTCGTTGGGTATGACTACACCTTCTCTGTTTAGAAACAGATTTAGCTCCCTGTGTGTGTGAGTGGCAAGAGAGGTAACAAGACATCATCCCTACCATAGAGGTGGGGGCATATCATCCCTGTGTGCGGGTGTGCATATGTTAATGTGTGTCCTCTGTATGTGTGTGTCTCTGCCCAGTGACAACAGTGAGGAGGAAGAAACAGCTAACTTAAGTGCTTATTATGCTCCAGGTCCAGTTCTTGCTGTGTTCATACGAAAAGTTTAATCCTCACAATTGTAGCAGGTAGAGAGAACCACCGTCACTTCCATTTTAAAGAGGAAATCAAGGCACAGAGGGGTCAATAACTTGCCCACTCAAGTTCACACTAGCCAAGTCTCAGAGTGAGGTTTCCACTTCAGTTTATCTAGCTTCAGACATGCTCTTAAGCACTAACCATGCTGCCTTTCACTAAAACTGCCTTCTTCTCACTAAGATGAGAGGGCGTGAGATTACAAAGCAGTCATTCAGATAGACAATATCTTTGTCCTGGAAAGAAGAGTTGTAGCTACTGATTGAGAGACCAATGGTATACAAGAAATACATATAGGTTAAGAACAGCCTAATATAAATTTGAAAAATATCAATATTATGAATGTACTGCTTCTTAAAATCCTATATACATTATCTCATCTGTGCCTCAGCAAAACTCCTGAGGGAGGTATTATTGGTGTTAACAAATGAATAATCAGGGTCACTAGATCAAGCAACACAGGCAAGAACACATGTTACTTGACACCTTCAATGAGATCTTTGCCTTCTAAGAATTTTTGGTTTAATAGCATTAAATTTAAATAACGTCAACTATATTGTAACAAGCACAACGAAGGGAACCCCTAGCCCAGAGTAGGGAATCAGGAATGAGGAGAGCTGCTTACAGAAAACTTTGCAGAGCAGGCTAGACCTCAGCTGAATCTTCACAATTAAGTAGTAGCTGACTCAACCTTGTTTCATGAAACAAGGCTCCCAATATTCTGCTCTATACACTGAGCTTCCTATGTTAAGTAAGACTACATAACAGTGATAACAATTTATTGAAATTTCCTATATAAATTTTGTAAACTGGATTTGTTACTTCTTATCCTACATCTTAAAAACTGAAGATATTCTTGGTTCCTACTATGCAACACAGTACACTGTACCTGAAATGCACAAAATGACTGTTGTAGAGAAGAGCCATATCCACTGACATTACAAAAGAGTAATCAATAAATTTCAAATGCCAAACCCTTTTTATGGTGGTCCAAAAGAAACAGTGCTAGATGAATCTAGTTAAATTACTCTCTAGAACAGTGCTGTCCAATAGAAATACAATGTAAACCATATATGTAATATAAAATTTTCCAGTAGCCACATTAAAAAATATAAAAAAGTTAAATAACATTTTTATTCCCAAAATGTTATAATTTTGTTCAATATGTAATCTACATAAAAATTATTAACAACAAATTTTAAGTTATTTGGTCATATAAGTTCTTTAAGTCATATTAAAATAATATGACTATGGACTGAAATGTGTCTCCCCCCACTTCATATGTTGAAGTAAATCCTAAGTCCTAGTACATCAGAAGGTGACTATATATGGAGATGAGGCCTTTTAAGAGGTTTATGGCCAAGCGCAGTGGCTCATGCCTGTAATCCCAGCACTTTGGGAGGCCGAGGCGGGCAGATCACGAGGTCAGGCGTTTGAGACAAGGCGACCAACATGGTGAAACCCGATCTCTACTTAAAAAATACAAAAATTAGCCAGGCATGGTGGCATGCGCCTGTAATCCCAACTACTCGGGAGGCTGAGGCAGGAGAACTGCTTGAACCCCGGAGGCGGAGGTTGCAGTGAGCTGAGATCGTGCCACTGTACTCCAGTCTGGGCAACAGAGCAAAACTCCATCTCAAAACAAACAAACAAACAAACAAACAAACAAACAAACAAAAGAGGTAATTACAGTAAAATAAGGTCAGATAGGTGGGCCCTAAACCAATATGACTGGTGTTCTTATAAAAATAAAAGAGATTAGGACATAGACAACACACTGACAGAGCGACAACTCGTGTGAGGACATAGCTAGAATGCAGCCATCTGCAAGCCAAGGAGAGAGGCCTCAGAAAAAACCAAAGCTGTCAATACCTTGTTCTTAAACTTCCAGCCTCTAAAATTATGAGAAAATAAATTTATTTTAAGCCACCCAGTCTGTGGCATTTTGTTAATGGCAGCCCTAGTGAACTAAGTCTTTGGTATGTATTTACAGCACCCTTGCAATTTGGAAAAGGGAAATTTCAAGTGCTCAACAGCCACATGTGGCTAGTGGCCACCAGATAGGACAGTGTGGCTCTAGAAAAGAGTCTCGTGATAAGACAACAGAGAAATAGGTTACAACTATACTAACTGCAAAAATTTCTCTGTAAACAGACGTAAATGTGCATTAGAAAATATCCCTCATCTCAATTTAAACCTCTAACATCCTAAGAGAAAAACTACGTTTCACTAACTATAAAACCTACTTTCTCAGCAGAAGGTTTAAACAAGGAACCACTAAGCATAACTGAACTTGCAGAAATACCTATCAGGTGCATTATAGTCTCGTCCTTCTTTGCAACGACATCTTCGAACATCACAACGCTCATAGTGCTGCAGAAGCTCTTGATAAGCGTTTTCCTCTAATTCCCAGGAAGCATCTCTATAAAAGAAGATATAAAATATGCTTTGACCTACAAATAATGTTACATAAGAGGAACAGGAACGAATCTAAAAATAATTTTTTTTTTTTTTTTTGAGACGCAGTCTTGCTCTTTCGCCCAGGCTGGAGTACAGTGGAGCAATCTCGGGTCACTGCAACCTCCGCCTGCCGGGTTCAAGCAATTCTCCCTGCCTCAGTCTCCCAAGTAGCTGGGATTACAGGGGCCCGCCACCATGCCTGGCTAGTTTTTGTATTTTTTAGTAGAGACAGGGTTTTGCCATGTTGGCCAGGCTGGTCTTGAACTCCTGACCTTGGGTGATCTACCCGCCTCGGCCTCCCAAAGTGAGGGGAGGGATTACAGGCATGAGCCACCATGCCTGGCCTAAAATAAAAACTTTTATATACTTAGGAGAATAATAAAACTTGTCCTTTTCAGGATTCTCTTTAAGATATAAATCCATTAGTGTTATTTTATCATACAGTTAATTAGTCTCAATGAATTTTCACATGCTAAATGAAAAGTTCACAGGAAATTTTTTACAACACATTTTTCCAAATATTTCACTTTCGATTTTTAATTTTAAGTTCACTATCATTATTTCTGGATTCTTCATGTTTAAGTATTAAGAAAATTGTTACATATTTTAAATCACATCTTGATTCTCTTAATTTATACATACCATTTTGAAGCCTATTATAATTGTGTACAAAGTCAATCAATTAAAACTGGACATAGCTGAGCTACTTATGAAGAGATTATAAATCAACGAATGAGACATTTATAACACAGTCCTTGCTTTCCAAGAACTGGCCATCTGGGGGAGGAGGAGGTTTTGCATTTCACCATTTGAAATGGCTACTTGTCCATGCTCACTGAATCAGACATAAGTGATCATTTCCATTGCTATTAAATCCTACATTTAAAATATCTTTTTTTTTTATCATAAGGCTAAATGTTACTCACTTTTCAGGAATATGAATTCCCATTCTCAACATCTCTTTCTGAAAGATGTCACTATTATTGCATATTGTACACCTAAAGAAAAACACTCCCGCATTTATTGCTTGAACCTACAGTGGAAAATAGAAAGTCTACTGTTAATGATTTAAGTCTGTTATCAGGTGATGTATTATGTAACAGAACATGTGCTATTTTTAACAATATATTATGAAAACATTTTCTATGCTAGTGGGTTCTCAAACTTTGTCCTTATAAACTAAGTTATCCCACTGCTAAAATCTATAATTCTTTTTTCCCCCAATGGTTAAAAAAAAAAGCTAATTAATACTTAGCTTTACATCACCCATATATTTTTTTCAATCTTACTGTGCAATGTCATTTTACTTACTGTGTAATGTTACTAAATATTGTGTTGCCCTTTAAAATGTGAGAAAAAAATGAAACTCCTGAGTTACCTCATCTAGAAACGGGGTTTAAATGTTACATAAAAATCATCACTGGTTCTGTTTTTAACTCAATCTCTAAGATAGCTTTCTTCCCAAAACGGGAGAAGTATAAAACCTATCCTCATTGCTATAGCAAATACAGATACAAAAGCACCAGACAGAGGGTACTCAGAGGGAAACAGGAAGCTGTAAGCCTACTGGAAAGAGTAGCCAGTCCCCAGTAAAAACTAGTAGCATGCATTTATTTAACAGATAGTTAACTCCTGCTTTATAGATGCCAAACACCATGCTATGTACCAAAAATACAAACAACATTTGTTATTATGTACCAAAAATAAAAACATGACAGATTCGACTTCAAGGAATTCTAGTGAGTAGGTATACAGGTATAAAATTACAATACTGTGTAAAAGTATGTGAGTATTTTAAGTATACACATGAAAGAAACAAGAAGGTGTACCTAAGTCTACACTGATAATTACGTCAGAGGGTTAGTAAAGCAAAAGCTAAGTTTAGAAGAAGAAACAGAGGTTTGCCAGGAAAATAGGACAAAAGACATTCCAAGGATGGGGAATAATATATATGAAGTTTCCCCGGCAAGAGAGAGAATGTGTAATTAGGAAAATACAATTAATAACATAGTTAAGGATTACATTCTTGCCAAACTGAACTAAGTAGAGGCTAGGTAGGTAAGTTAAAGCCAGTAGTATGAAGAATAAACTGATAGGGAATAAGGCCCCAGAGAAAGACCAACTAGTGATCTCCTACCAAAAAGAGTGTCTGAAATTAAAGCAGTGACAGTAGGATTATAATAAAAAGGATACACAGAATATACTAAGTAGACTTGATTACACTTGGGGAATGATTTATGGATGGTGAAGAGAGAAGCTAATAAAGAGGATTCCAGGTTCAGACAATTAGCAACTGACACACACACACACACACCCCCACCCATATAAGGGAGGGAAACAACAGGTTATTGAAATCTCTGAACCTAAAGGATATTTGCAATTGCAGACAGATGCCAAGATCTTTAACCGAATATGGTATACGATAAAACGAAGTATCTGGTATAGAGGGGAAAAAACAGGATAAGACACATGGAAGATACCAACAAGACTAGAGCAATGATGGAAAAATCCAAGCTGAACAAAAATAGTGACAATTCTCTAGACACAGAGTGGAAAGTTTTTACCAGTTTCTTTGATATCAATCTCTAGTCTCTTCTTCCAAAATCCCAATGTATATTATTTGTAGTGGTTACATATAATGACATTTGTTTAACCACATAGCTGTCTAGATTGGATAAGACTCCATATGTTATTTCAGTTAAGACCGATACCAGAGTACAAAAGTTATTGGAACTCCTTTAGAGAGAGAGACTCAAGAATTAGCCCCATCCTTAGTATGCTCCAATCAAGTATAATAATAATTGCTTACTGATATTTCTTACATCATAGACAGGTGTCCATGTGGCTGTGATCTTCAGTTATATTTGCATAAAGTAGACCTAGTCTTTTTTGTTAGTAATATTATTTCTACTTTTTTAATGACAAAATTAAAACTCAGTATTTTCAGAGTGTTCACAAAAGGCCTTAACGATACTAAGTATGAGAACTTTTCTTTGCTTAATTATTAACATATAAATGAGAAAAATCTTATGAAAAATAACATACTGCTACAAAATTAACAAGATGACACATTTGGCAGCAATTATATTCATCCAAATACAAACCCTTAATTAAAACAAATTACTTTTTAAAGATTCTCATATAATATGAATAGGTAAGGATAACACTTCACAATGTTGTTTATTAACTGCGCTCTCTAGGATCCTTTTATAAACACCTCTTTGCAAGTATTAATCGAATTTCTATTATTTCTCCAACAAAACAGGCTTCATCCTGCATTTTTTTTTTAAGACAGAATCTTGCTCTGTTGCCCAGACAGGAGTGCAGTGGTGCTATCTCACATGCTGCAACCTCTACCTCCTGGGTTCAAGCGATTCTCCTGCCTCAACCTCCTGAGTAGCTGGGATCACAGGTGTGCACCACCATGCCCAGCTAATTTTTTTTTTTTTTTGTATTTTTAGTAGAGAAAGGGTTTCACCATGTTGGCCATGCTGGTCTCGAACTCCTGACCTCAGGTGATCCGCCCTCCTCGGCCTCCCAGAATGCTGGGATTACAGGCATGAGCCACTGTGCCCTGCCTTCATCCTGCACTTTTAACTGAATAATCCTAAGTATAAAAGTTCAAGGCCCATAGAAAAAAAAAAAAAGGTATCAGTCAAACTTTACTACTTTTAGTACTGTTAGTATTTTTAAGACTTTATTGAAATAAGAGAATTTACATCTTTTTTTTTTGAGACAGAGTCTCGCTCTGTGGCCCAGGCTGGAATGCAGTGGTGCCATCTTGGCTCAGTGTAAGCTCCGTCTTCCGGGTTCATGCCATTCTCCTGCCTCAGCCTCCCTGGTAGCTGGGACTACAGGCATCCGCCACCACGCCTGGCTAATTTTTTTTTTGTATTTTTAGTAGAGATGGGGTTTCACCATGTTAGCCAGGGTGGTCTTGATCTCCTGACCTCGTGATCCACCCTCCTCGGCCTCCCAAAGTGCTGGGATTACAGGCGTGAACCACCACGCCTGGCCTACGTCTTTTAACTTTTAAAAACATGTCTGTGGACAATTAGTAATAATAACCTTTCATTTTACTAAACAATAATAAACTTTAAAAAACAGTATTAAACTTAAGTTCATCAGCTGGCACTTTCACATGTACATATTACATATTTGATGTTATTAATAACTGGAATCTTTTTCAAGTTTTCAAGTATTTTCAGAATCAAAGAATTATTAAATTGTCTAATGTTGTGTCTTTTCATATTCTATTTACTTGAAAAGTAGTAATAAGGTTTGATACATAAGATGACTCTCAAAGAACCAATATTTTTAATTAATTGACAGTAATCAGCTCCCTGTTAAGAAGTTATGGTAAAGTGTTTACCATAGGGAAGAAAAGCCTACTAATGTTTAAATATCTTAACTTGCTATCAAGCTTCTTATCATTTCAAATATCCTGGTTTTCCAGCTTAAATATGTAAATGAAACTTAGGAATTAAAATCTAGTTTATTCATTATGAAATCAAACAAAATCCTTAGGTAAAAACAATAAAATTCTGTAAGTATAAATATACATTAAAAAGTTTCATCTAAAGTATTTATTGAATGTTAATTGTATACTTAAATAGAGTGAATTTTGTATGTAAAATGTGCTTCAAATTAAGTGCTTTAAAGCTGTTTTAAAAGTAACAAGTAGTAAGAGGTAATATACACGTCAATTCTTTCTAATTTAAAATTTACATCAGCAAGCCATAATTTTATATCAATCAGAGAAAGCTTACAAAATATGTATCTTACCTGTAAACAGTCTCTATGAAACCAAGAGTTCTTACAACAAGGACTTCGTAATATGTTATAACTTGGAATAGGCTCAATAAATTCCAAGCAAATGGTGCATGGTAAGGACTCTCTATAATTATTAGATGTAATTATTTGAACAGGTCGATGGTCCCAACAAAATGACCTAAAAATGTAAATTATTTTTAAAAAATCTCATGAACTGCAAAGCAAAACTTGGAAAACACTGTTAATTCACATATATAAAACGAAATTCATTTGTGTCTGTCTCATAATTCACCTACAACAGACTGGAGCCTTGGCACTAAAAATTAAGTCTCACAATCTATGACCAAGAAGAGATCTGGACCTTTGAAATCTGAACTTTTCTGGTAGTGAGACTTACTTATACAGAATTTCAGAAACTAATTATTATGTTGAGAATCCTACGTAATATTGTCAGCAATGCAGTATATACATTATTGTACTCAACAAATGGGTACATACTGTTGTGCTCAAAAATCGTATAAAGTTAAGGGAGGCAGGAACTTACTCCTAAAAAATGGTTTAGTCATGTAACACATAAAATGCAATTAATAACCTATTCCCAATTCACTTTATTTCCATTTGTATTTTCTAAACTGTAGTTTTCTTACATGGTAACAATCCATTAAATAGGTCAAAAACACAACTACTAAAAGAAATAGAATACTTATGACACCAAAAGTCAAAATTCATAAAGCCTTGATGTTTAAAGTTGTACTCAGGAAGCAAATATTTTCAGGGGTATCCTAGGGCATAATATTTATTTTGTGGACTCAATCAAATTTACATGCCTTTGATTTACTCAGTGAGAAACGCATACAGCCCTGTGAAGAATAAGTCAACAATAATTCTAAAGAGTGACACAGAAATCTAGAATTATGTAAAGGTGGAGATTTTCACTGAATTATGGATAAATTAACAATTTCATGTTATATCCAAAAGCTGAAAATTGAAGATGAAAACCAATCATTAGGTCCATCCCAGACATGGTAATTCTCAAGACTTGGCACATAGAAATGACCCCATAAGGGTGGGCGGGAGGGTAATATATATAATGTTATATCTAAACTCTGATGCTCTAAACAGAAAATTTATAGTAGTATTATATCATTGGGATATGTATTTTCCACTATTCTTTAACATTGAACTTTCATATTTAGCAGTTAAGTAACTCACGCAAAATTGCCAGTAAACTGGAAAATACATTCTCTCTGAAGTCCACATGGGAAATGATAACTTCGTTTACATCGGGGTGCAACACATCCAATTGAAGCACCATTTTTCTTGCAAACACAGCATTTCTAGAAGAGTATGTGAAAATAGGGGTCACAACATAAAAAATCTGAGTATTATAATATGATCAAGACATAAATAAATACTCCTGGTGGGGAATCTGAAAATTATTTCATCATGTAACAGCTGTGATAAGGGTATATTAAATAAATTTCCTGAAAAAACTCTTCTACCCAGAAACAATCTAAAGACACCAAAGATTCACTCCTACAACAATTTCGATAAAGAAAACATCTCTAGCCTAACATGTGGATAAGACAGAGAAGCCCCTTTTCCTTCCTACTAAAATATTTTAAACTGAAGGGTTTATAAACATAAAAGCTATATACATAAACACCTCACTGAAATCTCAAGAGAAAGCACATAAATTAGGCAATACTCACCAAGAAGAATAGGAAAATACTATAAACCAATTTGTAAAGAAATGGCTAAGATCACTCTATTCTGACCAAATGAAAAAGTGTTAAGACACCTATAGTGGATTTAGAGTGGTCTCCAAAAACTTATGCTCAGGTCTCGACTCCCAGTACCTGTGAATGTGAACTTACTTGGAAATACGGTCTTTGCAGATGTAATTAAGTTAAGGATCTTGGGATGAGATCATCCTGGATTTAGGGTAGTCCTTAAATCAAATAACTGATGTCTTTACAAGAGAAAGGAGAGGGAGATTTAAGACACAGGCATATACAGAGAAAGGCCTGTGAAGATAGAAACAGATTGGAGTTATGCTGCCACAAGCCAAGGTACTCTGAAGGTTGCCAGCAGCCATGTGAAGCTAGGGGAGAAGCATGGAATCAATTCTCCCTCCGTGCCTCTAGAAGGAACCCTTTTGACACTTTGATTTACAATTCTGGCCTCCAGAATGGTGAGAGAATAAATTTGTTTTAAGCAGCCAATTTGCTATGGCAGCCCTAGGAAATGAATATACTACCAGTGCCGCTAACTGGAATGTAACAGTGGTACATAAACAGAAAAATTATTAAATGAACCAATCATTAGCAAAATACAGAACAGTAACTAAAACACCTTGGAACCCTTAAGAAGGCAATTAAAATGGTCACTGATTCAGGGATTACAGAGTTACTGCTGACCCCCCCTTTGAGCACCACCTAGGTCACTGGAGAATACTTGCCAACCTGAAACTCTCCCAGTGAAGTGACAACAAGGAATTCTAGTTTGAGTTCACAAACGAGACTCTTGTTTTCAAGGGTTCACAATATACTTGGAGAGGATTCAGATGTTTTAAGAAAATAAGTACAGGTTGAATATCCCTAATCCAAAAATCTAAAATCCAAAACACTTCAAAATCGGAAACTTTTTGAGTGCCAACATGATGCTCAAAGGAAATGCTCATTGGAACATTTTGGGTTTTGGATTTTCAGATTAGAGATGCTCAACTGGTAAGCAAATATTCCTAAATTTGAAAAAAATTTCAAATCTAAAATTTCAATCTAAAATTCTGGTTCCAAGCATTTTGGATAAGGGATATTCAATCTGTAGTTCCAAACCATAAGGGGACCTTTAGAGACCACCTTTTACCACAAGCTCACTATCATCAGGAAGTTTAGGAATGATACTAATATCTCACATTTAATATCTCATGTAGTCCTTCGATTCACGCTCACCTTTCTCCCAAGGTTTTTCCTTGTGCCCTAGAACCTCTCTTTTTACCATTAACTCTCCTACCTTCTTGATATCTTCAAAAATAACTGCCTCCACTTCTTTGCCTCAACTAAAATAATAAATGTTTCTATGTGCTTCCCTTGTAGACCTTCTTGAATAAAGCTGCTTATTTTTCCATCCTCCTTAATTTCCAGACTTGACATGGGGTGGGACATGGACAGGGGCAGGAAATGGGACAAACAGAACATTATTTTAGTTCTCTGTTGAATATTATAGGCCACTACTTGATTTTCACACTTTGAAAAATTTGGACCTTTGAGCCTAATGACATTTACTCTTCTGTTACCTGCTAACTTCCTAGTCACTCCTCCACCTCAAGACTTTGGCATCTGTCAAAACAAAGTCTAAACAACTTCAGCATTTATGGGATAATCTTTCTTTGACTTCTTCAACTATATTGTGTCAGTGTCCTTCACTTCCCCTCCAGTGTAATGATGAATCCCTTCATCACCCAAAATGCTCCCCCATGAAAATCATTAATGCCAGTACCACATTCTCTAAACAGAACTCCCCGTACTTCAAATCTTCTCATTCTTTCTCATTATTTTTACTTAGACCATATGGAGACGTTTCCCTGCATACAGCATAGTGGCTGTTAAATAGAAGATGCACAAATGATAACTGAATGAGCAAGGAGTTAAAGTTTAGAATGCCTATCCTAGAGAATAGAAAGGGGCACTGAATATAATCACACAATGTTAGAGAAGGGTCAGGAGATATGGAGATCATGAATTGCCAGACTGGAAAGCTGGGTAATTTCTAACTCAACCCAACATTCCAATCTCAGAAACTGAGGTATAAGAATAAAAAAGTAAATGGTTGGGTTGACTCAGGATCGAAGGTTTAGAGAACAGCAGAGTGGAGTTATGATCATAATTTTGATGGTCAGAGAAGATTGACCATCAGATCATAATTCTGATGGTCAATTCTGATGGACATGTTGGAATAAAATAAGGAAGTGAAGTCAGTATTGTCACATGTATTATCCAGGGTCAATTAAGCTTTCTTTAATGGGCAAAAATATAAACTGTCCTCCTAAAACTTACCATATTTAAATGACAAAAATATGCATTGAAATCTATAATCAAAGTCATAAATTTCTAGTACAGAAACCGATAGAAAAGACTTCTCAAGTATTGACAATATTTATGACATTACTTAATAGTAAAATAATTTACTTACCAGTTTAGAAGCTCTATTCACTTCCTTCCTGATATCTTCTATTAGAAAACCATAAACTCCTTCTTCTTCTTTGCCTCTCTGCCAAATTCCACTTGACATCAACTATGAATATATTCTCAATTAGAAAATAAACTCTAAGAAACTAGTTGGGCATTAAAAAAATATATATATCCATACTATTCAGTCTAATAAAAAATAGACATAAAATGGCTCAAATTTCAAGTAGTTATCTATAGTAGTTATTTTTCATGGTCAAAGTAAGAGGCTACTTACATTGTTTGATTTAGAAGGCATTGTATATTATCAGTTTGTATATCCTAATTAGTTTCTAAAAGTATTCCAGGAAGTAACAGAAAAAGAAAAGAAGATAGAAAGGAAGGCAGTGAGTGGTTAGGTGGGTTAGAGGAAGAAAAAAAGAAAGAAAGAACACCTACAATTAAGCTTAACAAAAACGAATGGTGAATACAGATGGAGACAATTCAGATTAATTCAGTGACATTTCAGGCTAACTCTAAATCTAGCTGAATTCTGAATCATTAAGGCATTATTTACAAGAAAACCTATTGAACCCTAGTTAACATAAATGTTTGATTTTAAAAAAATGTTTCCTTAACCCCCAATGTGACAGTAATAAATGTTTGACTTTTCAAAAATTTGACTTAAGCTTCATTGTTTATACATGTTAAGAAAGCCTGAATCAGAAAAAGTGTAGAATGTGAATAAGAAATCCTGGCTTGCAAGCCAGGCTCTGCTGAAACTTCTGGAACCCTAGGCAAGTATTAATGTCTCAAACCTTAAACATGAAAATAAGAACACTGGATTAGACTATATCTCTCTTTCCGCTCTAGCATTCTTTTGTAACATCACTATACTTTTCTGTTCATAATGAAATAGAATATTAAAAGGGTTAAGTCTGGGGTCAGTACTTTTTTTTTTAAAGTATTATACTCATTGAATAAGACAGAACATAAGGGAAATTTTGATCTGATCAACTTAAATGTATTACATAATTCGAAAATACTACGTAGAGCAAATTTGTGATTAGAATTTTAACCAGTATATCGTAAAGAAAAACAAGTGATAACAAGTGATACACACTAAGAATTTGTTATGAAAACATAACCTGCAGACAGATAAAACGGCTCTAATTCTACTGCATAAAAAGTAAAATAATATAATCTTCCTTTCCTGACTGAAAAAAAAGTAAAAGAAACTTACAAAAATGAAAAGATTTTCTTTTTACTGCAAAACATAATAGACTCTAACTTATAAACATATTTGGAATGACAACTTCATGTTCTCTTATAAATAAGCTCCCAGGCCAGTCTACTACTCTATTTAACCTATGAGGTACTAAGGCACAAGACTGTAGTCTCAGAAGACCAAGGAATACTTTAGGTGGTTTCTCAAAGAAGCACTGAAATAATTTTAACATGGATGGTGGTAGATTTGAAAATATGTCCACAATTTGTTGATACTTCAAGAAGTGGGGCTTAATTCCTCTTGAGTGTGGGCTACTAGACTTAATGATTTGTTTCCAACAGAATAAAGCAAAAGTGACATTAGTGTGTGGCTGTGATGACTAGGTCATATGGTTCCATCTTGATCTCTCTCTCTGTCTCTCTCTCTCTCATCACTTGCTTTGGGAGAAGCCAGATGCCATGCCACGAGTAGCCTTATTTACTAAGAGGCCGAGGAGGTAAGGAGCTGAGGTTTCCTGACGGTAGCTAGGAGAAATTGAGGCCAAAAGCCACATGAAAGAGCCATCAGAGGTGAATGGATCCTGCAACCTAGTAAAGTCTTCAGCTGTAATCTGACTGACATCTCAATGATAATCTCATGAGACTCTGAGCCTGAACTATCCAGCTCAGCCAAATTCCTGACCCTCAGATACTGTGTGAGATGACAAATGTTTTATCTGCTAAATTTCAGAGTAAATTTGTAAGCAGCAGATAACTATATAGTATCAAGAAACACTGTATGTACTAATGCAAGCCTGGCATGCTAAGGTAGTAATGTGACACTAATATCTTAAGGCACGAATTCGGTGAGGTGAGAAATTGGTGGAGGGGAGGGGGAACAAAGGGAGACTAATTCTGAGTATGAAATTACTCGTTTGCTTTCTTCTGAGTGATACATAAAGTAACTGGTTTCCTTTTCCAAAAATATTTATTACCTTTAGCCAAAACGTTTCTTTTCAGGTTCTGTGTGAAATAAAATACTTTTATTCTACTCCCTGAATCCTCAAACAAGTCTTTTCTCAGATTATCACTAGCGACAAATGAAATAAGAAAGTGGTAAAAGAAATATCTCCTTTATACACCTAATCATTTTTTCCTTTTTTCACTTAGGCCTTAAACAGAAAGAAAGAAAAACAAACAAACAAGTAATAACGATAGGTCTTTATATGTACCAAGTAACTTCAGAATCTTAGAATATAAAAAAAAATGTCTATTTTTAGAGATAGACAAAATGAGATCTGGAGAAGTTAAATGACTTATCCAATTCTCAGAAATCAGTGTCAGAATCTTACTATCTTCTTTAGAACACCAAATTTCTAGAATTTAATTATAAATTATACTCACCAAACAGTAGTAATGTACAGTGAGATTCCATTTCTCCTTAGTTTTCTTTTCTCCATATTTATTAGGACAGTCATCATTATTTCGACAGAAAACACAAGCTAACAGTGAAAAAGTAAATAGATATAAAAATATATTTAAATCTTTCAAAAAAACCTATGGAATTGGTGCTTCTCTCAATTTCTGTGTTAAATTCTTTCTGAGAGAGCAAATCATATAATATTGGTATCAGTAACTTAAAATTTCCAATACCTACTTCTGAAACATTAATGTAACTTTATGTTCTTCACCAGTCTTTAATGATGAATTTCAGTGTGTAGTTAAAATGGCAATTTATGAAGTAACATCACTGAAAATGACAGACTGGGTAACTACAGAGCTCTGATTAAACTGCCAAAAACTGTTAGAATTAACTTTTTAGAAGCTCTACAATCTAAATAAAAACTTACAAAAATTAGGAGAATGCTTAATGAAGAAACAAACTACTAATTTTGATGAGAACATTTTAACTTACCCACCTACCATTCCCCACTGCCCAGCTGGGCAGTGGTCTTGGGGTGGCCCATGTTCCTGGTGCAGATTACTGGTCCAAGAGGGGGTAAAATGGACCTTGTTCTTAAAAAAATGTGATTGTTTTGACCTGTATGATGGCTCCCTGAGGGATGAGCTCAGATGCTTGCCTTTCCTTCACCTGCCTCAGAACTTTCTCAGGGCTGGAGCCTCTGCTGTTTCTCAAAAAACATTTGAAACAAATATACTAGCTGTAGCAGCCTAGGACAAGGGATAACAGATAGGGAAAGCAGCAGATAGACTGAAAGGCGTAGGAAAGAAGAAACTGGGAAAAGAGGGTACATGAGGGAATAAAAATTTGGAAAACCTTCTGCATAACACTGGAGAATCTAGAAGTCTACGTGCATGCCCAGAGATGTACGCATGCTCAGAAATGACCCAAGAAATCCTAAGCTCTCACCTCTGGCTGATCTTTAGGCTCATGTAAGCCTATGTTAAAAAAGAAAATCTCAAATCAATAACCTACTGTTACAATTTAAATAACTAGAAAAAAGAAGAAACTAAACCCAAAGCTAGCAGAAGAAACAAAAAAATAAAGATTAGAGTAGATATAATCAAAATAGAGAACGGAAAAACAACAGAGGGAGTAAAAAAAAAGTTGTTTTTTTTTTAAAGATCAACAAAGCTGATAAACCTTTAACTAGACTAACCAAAAAAAAAGGGGAGATTAAAAACTTACAACAAAACTACAGTAAGTAAGGTAGTGACATAAGGATAAATCAATGAAAAAGAAGAGTCCATAAATAAATATATATATCTATGGTCAAATGATTTTCAACAAGAGTGCCAAGACCATTCAATGGTGAAATAGTCTCTTCAACAAATAGTGCTGGGACAACTAGCTCCTTACATGCAAAAGAACATAGATGAACCCCTACCTCACACCATATATACAAATTAATTCAAAACCAGTCAAGGATCTAACAGTAAAATTCTTAGCAGAAAGAATAAGGGTAAATCTGTGTGACTTTGGATTTGGCAATGGTTTCTCAGAGTTCACATGATACTAAAAGCACAGGTAACAAAAGAAAAAAATGATAATTGGACTTCATTAAAATGTACAACTTTTGTGACTCAAAGGACACTATTGTCTGGGTACAGTGGCTCATGCCTGTAATCCTAGCACTTTGGGAGGCCTAGGCGGGCAGATCACAAGGTCAGGAGTTCGAGACCAGCCTGGCCAAAACGGTGAAACCCCATCTCTACTAAAAAAAAAAAATACAAAAATTAGCTGGGCATGGTGGTGTGTGCCTGTAATCCCAGCTACTCAGGAGGCTGAGGCAGAAGAATTGCTTGAACCTGATAGGTGGAGGTTGCAGTGGTGAGCCAAGATTGTGTGACTGCACTCCAGCCTGGGTGACAGAGCAAGACTCCATCTCAAAAAAAAAAAAAAGATACTGTCAAGAGAGTGAAAGACATTCTACACATCTAAGGGTCTAGTAGCCAGAATGCATCAAAAAAACTCTGATAACTCAACAACAAAATCACCAACAATCCAATTTAAAAATAGGCAATAGATTTGAATAGACATTTCTCCAAAGAAGATATACAAAGAGCCATTAAACACATTAAAAGATGCTTAATATCACTGGTCAGCAGTCAACAGAGAAATGTAAATAATAACCACAATGAGATACCACTTCACACTCATGAGGATAGCTATAATCAATATGTCTGACAATAACAAGTATTGACAAAGGACTGGAAAAATCAAAACCATCACACACTGCTGGTAGAAATACAAAATGATATAGAGCTCTGGGAAATAGTCCAGCAGTTCTTCAAAATTTAAACTAAGAGTTACCATATGACACAGTAATTGTATTCCTGGATATACATACCAAAGAACTGAAAACAGATGTTCACACAAATACTTGTGACTAATGTTCATAGCAGCACTGTTCACAATAGCTAAGTAGAAACAAGCCAAATGTCCATCAAAGGATGGATAAATGGATAAACAAAATATGGTATGCCCATATGATGGAATATTATTCAGCAATAAGAAGGATGAAAGTGGTAATAATATATGCTACAGCATGAATAAACCTAGAAATATTATGCTAAGTGAAAGAAGTCAAACACACACAAAGGGTCACAATATTACTCAATTTACTTATGGATTACTTTATCCAACATAAGTAAATCCACAGGGACATACAAAAAGCAGACTAGTGGTTACCAGGGGCTGGGGACACGGAAAATGAGGGGTGACTACTTAATAGGCACAGGGTTTCCTTTGAGGGCGATTAAAATGTTTTAGAACTAGATAGTGGTAATGGTTTCACAACACTGTAAATGTACTAAATGCCACCAAATTGTATATCTCAAAATAGTTAAAGTGTGAATTTTATGCCTATTTTATCCACCCCTCCCAACACACACAAAAATACAACTTGTAGAGTCAGAGAGATCTGAGTTAAGACTCAACTAATGCTTTTTTAGAAAACTGTACATACTTACAATGTTTAGCATGATGTTTTGATATATGTACATATTGTGGAACAGCTAAATGGAGCTAATTATCATATGCATTACGTCACATATTTACCATTTGTGGTGAGAATACTTAAAATTTACTAATTTTCAAGTATACAATACATTGTTATCTACTATAGTCACCATGTTGTATAATAGATCTCTTGAAATTATTCCACCAGTCTATTATAAAATTTTGTATCCCTTCACCAACATCTCCCAATCCTCCCAACCACTGGTAACCAGCACTATACTGTTTCTATGAGTTTGACTTTTTTATATTCCACACATAAGTGAGATTATGCAGTATTGTCTTTCCATGACTAGCTTATTTCACTAGTGCTTTATGACTCCATTTCCTCATCATAAAAATGAGGATAATAGTACCTACCTCAAACTATGTCTTAGTGAGGACTAAATAAGACAGTGTATATTAAAATAATTAACAGGATATGACATATAGATAGAACTGAATGTTAGTATAATAACTAATCTTTTCTGTTATATGTTTATTTATACAGAAAATTTTATTAAGATGCTAATGAAACAAGTTGAAAATCACTAGCTGAAAAGACAGGATCCCTAAGAAGTAGATCCCTACAAGATGAAGTGTGCTTGTATCTCTAAATGATTGCATACCGCAGAAACTCCCTAACTGCTCCATCTTTCTTAAACCATGCACACTGGACTGTAACCTGACCAAGCAATAAACTTCTCTTGTTTTAAACCAGTAAGATGTCAGGGTTTACCAGTTATGGAAACTAGTATTATTTACCTTGAATAATACATGTAATCAAGAATAGATGTCACATGTTAAAAGGTATTATATTGGTTAATAGGCTGCTCACCAAATAGATTCTAGAACTGAAAAGAAATAGGATGAGCTCGTATTTAATATAGTGAAATAGCCTAACTACTCTGCCCTCCCTCACTCCAGTTTAAAGGGATAAGTCATAACTCAAAGTCTCTCTCCTAACCCTTTAAAAGATTTCAGCTCCTCTTCCTTCCCTTCCATACAAGGCAGCTGTTCACATTAACTCCAGCAAATTGCCATTTGTTCATATTGGACATCCTACACCAGTAAGCTCCACCTTAACTCCATCCCCAATACCTACACTTTTACCCGCAAGTGTGCATAAAGCTCAAGAGAAAGAGGGTTATGTAGAATTAGCTGAGTCTACAAAAGAGGAGTCCTTGTGAACTGGCTGAAACTATAGAGGAGGGGAAATTCTTGCCATGAACCCTGGATGGAGGTGCATCTGCTGTATGCTGTGGACCTGTGGTTTTCCATTTGTTCCTCTCTCCTCCATCTCCCTCTACCCAGTATGGAGGGCCCTGAATGCGGTACAGACTAGGTTTCAGGCATGCATTTTTATAAATAGATTATTTTTATATTCATTTGTACCTTCCTGCTTTTAATGTTTAAAATTTGGTAAAATTGTCCTGATTTCATTATATTTATTATTAAGATTGGCGTCTAGTGTAGTAAATGATACTGGTTTCTATTACAATAATAAAGTAAAGTTTCTACCTTAAATACATTCATGTAAATAAAGAAACAGTCCATCTTAGGAAAAAGTATCAATAGTAGGGTGTATTTCCATTTGGCAAATGCATAGAGGTAGTCCATGAAGTACTAAAAGTTTCAGAACTATTAGCATAGCTGACAGAAGGCTGGAGGTAGAAGCAGGGAAAGAAAGTAGAAGAGGTTTAGGAGCATAAATTTCCTTATCCAACATAATGTGGTGTCAAAAGATACTTTAAAAGTAATGATCAAGATATAAAGTTGTAAGAATAACATTTTAATTTTAGAGGGAATTTAAAAGGATCTAAAATACAGTGGATGAGGGAGAAGTGGCAGAAGAGTGTAATCATTTAAATTCCTCATCTTTCATTGTAGCAAGTCAACAGAAACTGTTTATAATAAATGAAGAAAACAACAATTAAAAGCAAAGGTCAAAACGGACCGCATCTATTTGGGAAGATTGTTGTGAGCACGTAGAAGTAAGTTTTCCTTTTCTTTTCTTTAACTTTTCTTCTTTTTTTTGAGACAGGTCTCCCTCTGTCACTTAGGCTGAAGTGTAGTGGTGCGATCTCTGCTCACTGCAACTTCTGCCTCCCGGGTTCAAGCGATTCTCCTGCCTCGGCCTAGCGAGTAGCTGGGATTACAGGCATGCGCCTCCTGGATAATTTTTGTATTTTTAGCAGAGATGAGGTTTTGTCATGTTGGCCAGGCTGGTCTTGAACTCCTGACCTCAAGTGATTTGCCCACTCGGCCTCCTAAAGTGCTGGAATTGCAGGCATGAGCCATTGCACCTGGCCAGTTTTCCTTTTCATGTTAAACTTGTACACATTGTTTAAATTCTTCTCATCTGCATTTTTTTCCTTTAAATAACTTTTATTGAGATACGAACCATATCTTATATACATAAAATAAATATAAAATTTGGCAAATAAATTGCCTTCTGATAGGTTTTTGTTGAAATAAATATATGCAATATTATACTTTAGTACGTGGACATACAAACTAAGCATGTGCCAGGGAATTCATTCCTCTTCAGTTCTAATGTTTAAGTAACATATTTAAAAGACTCATTGTAATAAAATTATTTTAAATACAGTTACTTACCAAGGTTCTGTGAGTCACCAGGTTTACTTTCATTCATTTTACTAGGAAAAATAACAATACAGTCATTTTAATTGTAAAAGTCTCAAATTAACAACTTTTATTAAATGCAGTCAATGCATAATGACAAATAAGTCATCTAATACTCTAGTACTTAAATTTTTCTTACCTTTAATACATCTAAGACCAGTAGTTCTCAATGGGGGTGTTAAGAGTCAGGGAACATTTTTAAAATTGAAGGGAATGTTTTTTAGCTGTCAAAACAATTAAGATGACCACTGGTAATTAGTGGAAAGAGGCCAGGATTATAGGACATCTTGCAATGCACCAAACAGTCCTACACAACAAACAATAGTCTAGACTTTCAAATTTCCATCTGGACATTCAAGTAGGTTAAAAAAATCTATTTGTAATTAACCTAGAACCTAAGCCCATTTTACATATTAACAAATTATATTTGCAGAACTACAGCTTCTATGTCAATCAAGGAAACTTCTATTTAATTTTTCTTCAAAGCTTTACCCAGAATTGTTCATCATTTAGGAAAAAAGAAAAATCACATCATCAATAGCCACGCCATTCGTAGTTGTGCAGCCTATGAAACAATTCTTTGGCTGGGCGTGGCGGCTCACACCTGTAATCCCAGCACTTTGGGAGGCTGAGGCAGGTGGATCACCTGAGGTCAGGAGTTCGAGACCAGCCTGGCTAACATGGTGAAACCCTGTTTCTACTAAAAATACAAAAAGTTAGCAGGGCGTGGTGGTGCACGCCTGTAATCCCAGCTACTTGGGAGGCTGAGGCAGGAGAATTGCTTGAACTCAGGAGGTGGAGGTTGCAGTGAGCCAAGATCGTGCCATTGCACTCTAGCTTGGGCAACAACAGCGAAACTCCACCTCAAAAACAACAACAACAAAAAAACAAAAACAATCCTTTATTAGTCTATACCGTATTTGTGGCTGTTGTATTTGCCGGGATTCTATACAGGGCTGCAGGCACCTGACTGTCTCATTACCTCTTCTAGTACAGTAGTGCTCAACCATTTACATACTGAAAGACATTGGTCTGTCCCTATCTCTTCACTCTCCACTAGTTAAACAAATAAAAATACTTACGATCATTACCGAAATATAACTTTTTTCTAAAAGATCAAAGAATGGAAGACCGCCATCTTAATAACATTAAAGTTTCACTTCACCAAGGGTATATGAACAGCCTACTAGAAATGTTAATGAGATTTAAGTATAATGTATGTGCAATCTCTTGGTATTTAAGTAGAAAAGAATAAAACATAATAATGCCACTAGGTAAATATAATCTCATTTATAGTTGCAAAAACCAGTTCTCAGAAAGGTTAAACACCTGTCCAAGGTCAAGGAGTTAGTGGGAATACACTAACCCATAACTGAGTGACTGCAGGTTACACCATGACACTTCACATGAAAATAATGGAAGAGAACAAAAAATAATACAAAATATTATATATCAAAGAGTGAAAACCACAAATAAAAATTGTTATCAGATTTCATCAAATCTAAGACACCACAAAACGTAGGACACAGATTATTTTATGAAGACTGATTAACCAAATTAAACTTATACAATGCTTCCTTACAATTAGAATTTATATTTCATACTGACTGTAAAAAGTGTTTTGGATTTAAACATAGATTTGCTCATATATATTTCTGTGCTTTCCTAAAAAGTCATAGTCTAAATCTCTTAAATGGCTTTGACTCTAAGCTTTCAATATTTTGTTTATTCCTTACAAAATAATATTCTGTGCCATCAAGATGGGTATTCTTAAAAGAATGTATAAAACTAAGAGCCCAGTTTTAAGGGGGCTTTAGAGTTAAGTAGGTCTAGACTACTATTTTTCCTAGCTCCTCTCCACAACTATTAATGTAGGGTTAAAGGAGCACTCCTTTATTGTCTCTTGGATTTTTTTTCTTTCTTTTCTTTCTTTTAGAGGCACTAGTAATTCTCTATAGGTATATGATGGTGCTTTTGATGTTTATACATTCTCAAACAATAACTACAGAACTGCCTTAAGTGAACAAATTGATTGAGGATCACAACCTATAGAACATCATTTTAAACATGCTGATACATCTAAGACCAGTTCTCAATAAAACCCAGAAACAGATCCGTATTTTTCCAGTCATTTTCAACAAAGACACCAAAGCAATTCAACGAGAGAAAATAAAATCTTTTAAACAAATGGGACTAGAAAAACTGAATATCCATATGGAAAGAAGCGTGTGTGTAGAAGGGTTGAGTCCATCTTAAAATTGATAAAATATAATAGGAAGATAAAATCCTCCTCTTAAAGGACTTCTCTACAGTTCAATCTCTGGTGATGAATTCAACATATCATAAATCCATCCATACACATGAATTTATTGCAGAAAATTCCATAAACACATGATAAATAGTACTTCACTTAAACATAAAAAGTTTAATTTATAAAGGATGTTTTAGTCATTCGACAACACAGATTTACATCTACACTGTCATCCAATCTAGACACCACAAAATGTAGTGCATTTAAATTTTACCTAAATGCTATTGTTCTCCAAAATCCTTTATGAAGTCTACTGTAACTCCATTTGGTAAGAAGCCCTGTGGTTCCTCTTGTTTGCACTCTCTCTCACTGGAGTGGGTCAATAAACTTAATTTTATCAGACTACTGGTTTATCCCTGGTGGTGTTAGGCTGACTGGGCTAGGATGAGACAAAGAATAACACAAATGGCACAAAATGAACAATTAGTGAATCTAGATAAAGGATATACAGGAGTTCCTTATGCCATTCTTACAACTTTTCTCTAAGCTTGAAATTATAACAATATCAAGTTACCTAAAAGTTGAATATTCTAAAGGCATTCCATAATTCATACTTTTGATCAGTTCACATTAGCCTTCTTCCTAATCCCTAGCATGTGGAGTATAACTTTTGTTTCTAAGTCTTGAATGAGGATCACTTTATTTCAAACACGTCTCCAAAACAAAACCTTAGTAAAAAAATAAGTACTATTCACATATTTTAGAGTTGAATTTTATAATTTGTTTTAGATATTTTCCTTCGAGAATATGAATTTTAAGACTTCCTAAGTAGAATTAAAAAAAAAAATCTAAGTGTATATTTCAATAACAGTCCAAGTCTTAATAACAGACTAGACTTTAGAAACAAAATAAAACCATTCCCTTCCCTGGAAAATTAACAATTTAATTAATACCTTCTGTCAAAAGGTATTCTGAGTGTCCTCCACTGCTTACCTCTACTTGATCAGTCAGTGATACACTTTCATACTTCTTCCTTCAAAAGGTAAAGCCTGCCCCTCTCCTTGATTGTAGATGTGCTTAGTGCTTGCTAACTTGCTTCAACAAAAAAGACTGTGGCAGAAATGACAATGTCATAAAAGGCATTGTGACTTCCTCCTCATTATCATGGATCACATGCTATGGAGGAAGCCAGCTGCCATGTCATAAAACTTTTCAACATACACCATGGAGACACCCAGTTGGTAAGGAATGGAGGCCATTCTACCTTCTGTTATGTGAATAAGCCATGTTAGAAGTGAATCCTCCAGCCCCAATCAAGCCTTCTTATGACTGTAATTTGGCTAACAGCCTGAGAGCAACTTCATACAAGACCCTAAGCCAGAACCACACAGCTAAGCAGCTCCCAAATCCCTGATCAACAGAAACTATCAGTAATTAAATGTTTATTGTTTAAAACCAGCAAGTTCTGGAGTTATCTGTTACACAACAGATAACTAACACAAAAAAAGTAAGTCAAATTCCTTCTCATTCCAGCTGATAGCTAACATTTGAATAAATAAACAGATCCTAACCACCCAACTTTTTTTTTTTTTTTTTTGAGACAGAGTCTTGCTCTGTTGCTAGGCTGGATTGCAGTGACGCGATCTCGGCTCACTGCAACCTCCGCCTCCTGGGTTCAAGTGACTCTCCTGCCTCAGCCTCCTGAGTAGCTGGGACTACAGGTGTGCACCACCACGCCTAGCTAATTTTTGTATTTTTAGTAGAGACAGGGTTTCACCGTGTTGGCCAGGATGGTCTCAATCTCTTGACCTCGTGATCTGCCTGCCTCTGCCTCCCAAAGTGCTGGGATTACAGGTGTGAGCCACCATGCCTGGCCCCATCCAACATTTTCTAAAGTGCCTAATCTTACTGAAAAAGGTGACATTGAATATACAGAAAACATGCTGGAATCAGGCACTTGAAAGAGAAACAGACTGATTTTTTTAATCTAGCATTTTTAAGAAATGAACATTCTTGCTATAGAAATGACTTGACTTAAATCACTAATCAGAAAGGTTCAACTTAGTCTATGCATTGCATTATTCGATGTACTCTATATTCTTTCTCTTTACAACTCAGAAATGTTGTCTTTGGATGTCCTATACATAGCAAAGAATTAATTTCTCTGATTCAGCACTGCATAATAAAACATGATGTTTGTCAGATGCATAGTTTGCAAATATTTTCTCCTATTCTGTAGGTTGTCTGTTTACTCTATTGGTAGTTTCTTTTGCTGTGCAGAAACCCTTAAGTTTAACTAGATCCCACTCGTCAACTTTTGCTTTTGTTGTGATTGGTTTTGGAGTCCTTGTCACGAAATCTTTGCTCATTCCTATGTCCAGGACGATACTGCCTAGGTTGTCTTCCAGGGTTTTTATAGTTTTGGGTTTTACATTTAAGTCTTTAATCCATCTTGAGTTGGTTTTTGTGTATGGTGTTAGGAAGGGGTCCAGCTTCAATCTTCTGCATATGGCTAGCCAGTTATCCCAGCACCATTTAATAAACAGAGAGTCTTTTCCCTATTGCTTGTTTTTTGTCATCTTTGTCAAAGATCAGACGGTTGTAGATGTGCAGCCTCATTTCTGGGCTCTGCATTCTGTTCCGCTGGTCTATGTGCCTGTTTTTATACCAGTACTATGCTGTTTTGGTTACTGTAGCCTTGTAGTATAGTTTGAAGATGGGTAATGTGATGCCTCCAGCTTTGTTCTTTTTGCTTAGGATTGCCTTGGCTATTTGGGCTCTTTTTTGGTTCCACATGAATTTTAAAATAGCTTTTTCTAGTTTTGTGAAGAATGTTGTTGGTAGTTTGATAGGAATAGCAGTGAATCTGTAAATTGTTTTGGGCAGTATAGCCATTTTGATGATACTGATTCTTCCTATCCATGAGCATGGGATGCTTTTCCATTTGTTTGCATTTTCTCTGATTTCTTTGAGCAGTGCTTTGTAATTCTCATTGTAGAGATCTTTCACCTCCCTTGTTGGCTGTATTCCTAGGTATTTCATTCTTTTTGTAGCCACTGTGAATGGGATTGCCTTTCTGATTTGGCTCTAGGTTTGGCTGTTTCTGGTGTATAGGAATGCTAGTGAATTTTGTATGTTGATTTTGCATCCTGCAACTTTGCTGAAGTTGTTTATCAGCTGGAGAAGCTTTTGGGCCAAGACTAAGGGGTTTTCTAGATACAGAATCATGTAATGTGCAAAGAGATAGTTTGACTTCCTCTCTTCCTTTTGGATGCCCTTTATTTCCTTCTATTGCCTGACTGCTCTGGCTAGGACTCCCAAAACTATGTTGAAGTGATGAGAGAGTATCCTTGTCTTGTGTCGGTTTTCAAGAGGAATGCTTCTAGCTTTTGCCCATTCAGTATAATGTTGGCTGTGGGTTTGTCATAGATGGCTCTTATTATTTTGAGGTATGTTCCCTCAATACCTAGTTTATTGAGAGTTTTTAACATGAAGGGCTGTTGAATTTTATCAAAAGCATTTATAAGGAACTTTAATTTACAAGAAAAAAACAATCCCATTAAAAAGTGGCCAAAGGACATCGGCAGATACCTCTCAAAAGAAGACATATGCGGCCAACAGGCATATGAAAAAAAGCTCAACATCACTAATCATTAGAGAAATGCAAATCAAAACTACAATGAGATACCGTCTCACACCAGTCAGAATGGCTATTATCACAAAGTCAAAAAATAACAGATGCGGGTAAGGTTGTGGAGAAAAGGAAACACTTATACCCTGTTGGCGGGAGTGTAAATTAGTTCAACCACTGTGGAAAGCAGTATGGCAATTCCACAAAGAGTAAAAAGCAGAACTACCATTTTACCCAGCAATCTCATTACTGGGTATATAGCCAGAGGACTAGAAATCATTCTACCATAAAGACACATGCACATGAATGTTCACTGCAGCACTATTCACAATAGCAAAGACATGGAATCAGCCTAAACACCCAGCAGTGACAGACTGGATAAAGAAAATATGGTACAAATATACCATAAAATATCATGCAGCCATTAAAAAGAGTAAGATCATGCCTTTTGCAGGAACACGGATAGAGCCGGAGGCTATTATCCTTAGCACAGAAATGCAGGAACAAAAAACCAAATACCGCATGTTCTCACTTGTAAGTGGGAGCTAAATGATAAGAACTCACGAACACAAAGAAGGAAACAAGAGACACTGGGGTCTAACTGATGCAGAAGGGTGGGAGGAGGGAGAGGAGCAGAAAAGATAACTATTGGCTATTGGGCTTAATACCTGGGTGATGAAATAATATGTGCAACAAACCTCTGTGACATGTTGTTTATCTATGTAACAAACCTTCACATGTACCCCCAAACCTAAAAAAAAAAAAAAGATGAACTGTATTTTATTTACTACAAATGCATGAAGGATCCTGGACTGTATCCTGCACTAGGGAATAAAACTGCTCCAAAGGACATCACTGAGGCAACTGACCAAAACAATATTTAGTTGAAAGTATTGCATTTATGCTAAATTTCCTGAAATTGGTATCCATATTTACGTTATTTAGTAGACTATCACTGTTCTAAGGAAATACTGAAGCATTAAGGGGTATGGGGACCAGATATATGCAACCTACTCTCCAACGGTTCAGAAAAGGGAAATTACATGCAAATGTGCAATACTGCAGAATGATAAAGTGAATGTGGAAAATAATAAAAAGTGGTTAATCTAGGTAAGGGCATATGTAGTCCTTTGTACTTTTCTTGCAACTTTCCTGTAACTTTAGAATTATTTCAAAATAAAAAAAGGTTTAAAAATAATTGAATTAAAAGTAATATAAAAATTCCCAAAAAATTCAAGATCAAGACTAACCCAGTGTGATGGTTAATTTTATGTGTTACCTTTACCAGGCCACAGGATGCCCAGATATCTGGTTAAACTCATGTCTGGATGTGTCTGTGAGAGTGTTTCTGGAAAAGATCAGTAAACTTTACTCAGTTTACTGGTGAACTGAGTAAAGCACATGGCCATCCCCAGTGTGGGGAGACATTAGCTAGTCCACTGAGGGCCTGAATAAAACCAGAAAGCAGAAAAAGGTTAAATTTGCTGTCTGACTGCTTGAGGTAGGACATCAATCTTCTGTCCTTGGTGTTCCTGCTTCTCAGGCCTTCAGATCGGGACTGAAACCTATACCATCAGCTGTTTGGCTTCAGACATTCAAACTACACTGCGGGACTTTCCTGGGTCTCCAGTTTGCAGACAGATAATGGGACTGTTCACACTACATAATCATGTGAGTCAATACCTTATAATAATCAATCCTTCCCTCTCCTTCTCTACACACACACACACACACACACACACACACACACACACGTATATCCTGTTGTTTCTGTTTCTCTGGAGAACTGTGACTAATACACACATGCTACCTCAGGATGGATAGTTAATACACTTTATGTGCTCCTACAAATTTGGAGACAAAAAGAAATACTCTTAAAGATTTGTTAGTTACTTTGGTTCACAGCAACAGCAAAGATAAAATTAGAAGAAAGATATTCAATGGTAGAGGTTAAAAGCTATTAGAATTTTTTTTCATGAATCAATTATTTACATTCTAGGAAATAATAAATATATCCAAAAATGTACATAAAAGCCAGGCACAGTGTTATGCACCTGTAGTCCCAGCTACTTGAGAGGCTGAAGCAGGAGGATTGCTTGAGCCCAGGAATTTGAGTCCACCTTGAGCAACATAGTGAGACCTCCATCAAAAAAAAAAAAAAAAAAAGTACATAAAACATCAATATGATCTTCAATATTTTTTAACCATAAATTATTACAAAAAGTAGCATGGTATAGTAGAAAGAGTACTAGGGGCATTGAAGGTATGAAGTTTAGACTTTCCTTCATGTTCTATATGTCTTTTCCTGAGACCTCAGCCTCAATTTTATCATCCCTCAAACTAGAAGCTAATTACAGGTTATTGTAAGAATTAGAAACAACACATAAATGCCACGAGAGTACCTGGCAAATTTAGTCAATCATTGGTACTTTTTCTTTTAATTAAAAAAAAAAAGGATAATATATCTTAACTGGGTTTATCTTAGAAATGTAAGATTAGATATCATCTGAAAAGTAAAGTAATACACCATGTTAATACAATAAAGGGTGAAAAAAGTATGACCATCTCAATAGATGCAGAAAGAGCATTTGACAAAATTCAACAACCAATCATGATAAAACTGTAGAACAAACCAGAAACAGATGGGAATTTTCTCAACCTAATAAAGGGCATCTACAAATGTGCATTAATTTCCACATTGTACTGTGAGGCAATCTCAACAGATACAAAAGGGCATCTGACAAATGCCAATATCCAATCATAACAAAACTGTAAAGCAAACTGTGGGTAAAATAAATTTTTTCAACCTAGCAAAGGCAATCTACCAATGTTCACCTTAATCTCTGATTCAACAGTGTACTCCAAGGGAAAAGAAGACAAAACTGTGAAGGATGAAGTAAAACTGTTTTCACATACGATCATCTACATAGAAAATCCTACCAAAACATTTATAAGAATAAGTGACTTTAACAAGTTCTAATGAAACAAGGCAAATCTGTATAACAGCAAGAATTAATCAGAAAATTAGAGAACAATTCTATTCACAATAGGTAAAAACTTAGTAAAAGATGTGGAAAAAGACTACACTCTGAAAAGCTACAAAACACTGCTGAGAGAAATAAAAGACCTAAATAAATGAAGAGATGGACAATGCTCATGGGCATAATATTGTTAAAATGTCAATTTAACACAATCCCAACCAAAATCCCCAGCAGGTTTTTTTTTTTTTTTTTTTTTAAGAAACTGGCATGCTGATTCTAAAACCTATATAAAAATGCAAAGGCCTTGTAATAGCAAAAACATTTTTATTTTATTTTATTTTTTTTTTGAGACGGAGTCTCGCTCTGTCGCCCAGGCTGGAGTGCAGTGGCACAATCTCGGCTCACTGCAAGCTCCGCCTCCCGGGTTCACGCCATTCTCCTGCCTCAGCCTCTCTTGAGTAGCTGGGACTACAGGCGCCCGCCACCACGCCCGGCTTTTTTTTTGTATTTTTAGTAGAGACGGGGTTTCACCGTGGTCTCGATCTCCTGACCTCATGATCCGCCCGCCTCGGCCTCCCAAAGTGCTGGGATTACAAGCGTGAGCCACTGCGCCCGGCCAGCAAAAACATTTTTAAAAAGAAAAAGTCAGTGGTCTCCAACTATGTGATTTCATGACTTCTTATAGAGCTATGTTAATCAAGACAGACGTATAGCTCAATAGAACATTAGGGAAAAGTCAGATATATAGCTCAGTAGAACACAAGGGAAAGGCCAGAAACAGACCCAGACAATTGCTTTTCAACAAAGATACCAAGGTAATTCACTGTATTCAAATGGTAGTCTATTCAATAAATAGTATTGAAATAACTGAATGTTTTGGGTGGAGGGTGGGGGGAAGAACATTGACCTCATATATTAAAACTTAATTCAAATTGGATCACAAGAAAAAAAAACTTCTGGAAGAAAACATAGGGAAGAATCTTCATGATCTTGGGGTTTGGCAAAGATTTCTTAGGAAACTGAATCATAAAAAACACTGATGAATTAAACATCAAAATTAAGAACTTTCTAATCAAAAGACATAGTTAAGCAAAGAAAAAGGCAAAACACAGATTGAGAATAAACACTGGCAAAACGTATACCTGACAAAGGATTTATATCCACAATGCATAAAGAATGCTTACAACTCAAATAGAAGACATCACAATAAAATGAACAAAATGGACAAAAGATTTGACCAGACACTTAAAAAAACACAACATAGCCAACAAGCAAAAGAACATCACTGGTCATAAAGGAAATGCAAATTAAAATAGCAAAAAAAAAAAAAACAAACAAACCCACTACAGCACCCACAAGAATACTTGTCTCACAAAAAATGAATTCAAAACGAATTACAGCTCTAAATACAAAATGTAAAACTATAAAATTTCTAGAAAAAACACACAGGAGAAAATTTCTGTGACCTTATGTTACATAAGATTTCTTAGATACAATACCAAAAGCACAAGACAAAAAAAGATAAACTGTACTTAAAAGTTAGTATCTTCTGCTCATCAAAAGACACTGTTAAGAGAATAAGACAAGCCTCAGACTGAGAAAGTATTTGCAAATCATAATCTGAAAAAGGACTTATTTAGATCCACAATATATTTTCTGAAAAACTCTTCAAACTCAGTAATACAGAACACATCCACGAAAATGGTGGAGCAAGGGGCTCTGCAGGTCTGTACCTCCCTAGAAACACAGGAAAACCTGGCAAAAAACTCACAATCAACAATGTCTCAACAAATAGAGAATATCAATAAAGAAGTAGAAATGATAAAAAGGAAACAGAAGTTCTGCAGCTGAAATGTACAATAACTGAAATAATACATTCATTACAGAGGTTTAACAGCACGTTTGAGCAGGCAGGAGAAAGAATCAGCGAACTTGAAGACAGGTTAGTTGAAATTATCCAGTCTGAAGAGCAGAAAGAAAAAAATGAAAAAAGAAACAGAGCCCAAGAGACTATGAGACACCATCAAGCATACCAATATATGCTTAATGGGAGTCCAAGAAGGACCGGAGAAAGTGGAACAGAAAGAATGTTTGAAGAAATAATAGCCAAAAACTTCCCAAATTTCATGTAAGACTGAAATCTATACATGTAAGACTTCAATCTCTACATTTTTAAGAAGCTCAAGATCTTTAATCAGGACAAATTCTAGGAGATCCACATTGAGACACAGTATAGTCAAACTGACAAAAACAAAGACAAAGAATCTTGAAAGCAGCAAGAGAGAAGTGATTAACACATACAAAATATCCCCAATAAGATTAAGAGCCAAATTCTCATTAGAAACCATAGAGTTCCAGAAGGCAGTGAGATGACATATTTAAAGTGCTGAAAGACAGGAAAAAACCCCAAACCTGTCAGCAAAGAATCATATCTGCAGCAAAACTATGTTTCAAAAGTGAAGATGAGTACACATACTCACATGGGAGGCAGGTAAGTAAACAAATATTTCACACACATGCAGTGTAGCCTTACAGAAGTGGTGATATTATAACATAATTGTGAAAGATAAATATTCTGAGCAGACAAGGCAGAAAAAACATTGTAAGTAGAGTGTGTGCAAAGGTACAACAGTGTGTGAAAGCCTGGGATGTTTGGGGAATGTCAGGAATTTCTTCTGGAAGTTGCTCTTGCTGATTCTGCCATTTGGTTGGATTACATAAATCTCCTTGGATTGGATTATCAGATAGTAACTAATATAATCCCCCCCTTCACCAGCTGGTCCTAACCCTGACTCAGTGGGCAGGTCTTATTCCAGTCCTAGCCCCTTCCACTGACCAAGTCAGGCTCTAAATAACCAGCCCAATCCAAACTACCCTTCTTAAAGAAGGTGGCATCTTTTTTACTACAGTTCAGCAATAAAGGCTATTCTGTCACAGCTCCCACAGGACCAGGTCTTCTCCTGTCTAAAAAATAAGGCCTTAATTATATTTTAACAGGACAATGTATCTGCTACCTTATGTGACAGAGCAATTAAACTTTTAAGATTCTAGACAGGACCCAGGCAGACGAACATGGCAGAAAGAACATTACACTTGAATTATAGATTTTCTGTGTTTGAACTCCTTGCTCTGCCTTGTGTCCAATGGAGATGATAATACTTACCTGTTAGGGTTCTTATATGCAAAGTAGAAGAAGTAATTCGATGGAGAGAAGGAAGGGTGAAAGGAATTCAGAAAGATCAGAAGTTTCTGAGATCAAGAAAGACCATAAAGTTTCTAGGTCCCTAACTGTTAATGGTGGTTATCCCTGGGGAAAGAGAAGGGGTAGGGGCTTTTTCTTTTAATTTCTTATAAATTTTGGCATTGTTTGACTTTTTACAATGAACATAATTTTGTACTTAAAATATATTTGGCATATATATTATACCTCAATAAAAAGTTTCTTAAAAGCTTATATTCTCTGGAAAATCATCCAGGAGACAGATAAGAATGGCTGTTTCTCAGAAGGTCTGGTAGACCTGGGGTCTAGGGTGAAAGGGAAACTTAGTAGATCTGTCCTACTAGAGATGATAAATGGGACATCAGACAGTAACTCAAAGCCATACGAGGAAATAAAAACACCAGTAAAGGTAACTACAGAAGTAAATATAAAAGCCAGTATTATTATTGCACTTTTGGTAATTCTCTTTTTCCTTTATGATTTAAAAGAAAAACACGTAAAATAAATATAAACCAATGTTATTGGGCACATTATGTATAAATGTAAAATAAGCAAAAAATATAAAAATGTAATTTGACACAATAACATTTAGGAAGAAGGATGAGATATACAGAAGTGTAATTTTTGTATACTATGAAAGCTAAGTGGGTATTAATTCAAACTAGGTTGTTATGTTTAAGATATTAATTGTAATCCCCAAAATAGCCACTAAGAATATAACTAAAAAATATGTGCAGAAAAGGTAATGAGAAGAGAATAAAAATGGTACACTATACAAATCAATTAAACAAAAGGCAATAATGAAGGAAATGAGGAACAGAAAGATAGTATTTAGAAAACAAATACTAAAATGTCAGAAATCCTTCCTTAACAGTAATTAAATGTAAATGAATTACACTCTCCAATTAAAAGGCAAAGGTTGACAGAATGAATTTTTAAAAAATCCATACATACACTATCTACTAGGGTCAAGCTATAGATACCAAAACACAAATAGATGGAAAGTAAAAGGACAGAATAAGATACTTCATACAAACAGTAATCAAAAGTAAGCTTGGGTGTTTGTACTAATGTCAGACAAAACAGGCTTTAAGTTGAAGATTGTTACAGGACTCAAAGGACATTAAAGACTGACTAAAAAGTTCAATCCATCAAGAAGACATGACAATTATAAACACAAACCCACCTAATAAGAGCCCCAAAATATGAGGCAAAATATGAGGCAAAAAAAGACATGACAATTATAAACACAAACCCACCTAATAAGAGCCCCAAAATATGAGGGAAAATTTCGCAGAAATGAAAGGAGAAATAGTTTAGACTTAACATATACAGAACACTCCACCCTACAACAACAGAATGAAACATTCTTCTCAAATGCACGTGGAACAATATCCATGGATAGACCATGTTAGACCACAAAATAATACATTTTACAAGACTGAAATCACACAAAATATCTTCTCCAGTGACTATGGAATGAAACTACAAATCAATAAAAGGAAAACTGGAAAACCGAGAAACATATGGAGATTAAATAACACAACTTTAAATAGACAAAAGGTCAAAAAAGAAATCACAAGGGAAATTAGAAAATACTTAGAGACAAATAAAATCAAGCCCCTAAAACAATGACCCAACTTTATGCCCAAAGAAACTAGAAAAAGACCAAACTAAACCCAAAGCTAGCAGAGGAAGGAAATAGAGTCCAGATAATGTAATAAAAAAAATTTTAAACTGAGAATCAATGAAATAAAAATTGCTTAAGAAGATTGACAAAATTGAAAACGTTTAGTTAGATGACCCAGAGAAAAAAAAGAGAAGACTCAAATTACTAAATCAGAAGAAATGAAAGTGGGACACTGCTACAGACCTAATAGAAATAAAAAGAATTAAATGAGACTATTATGAACAATTGTACTCTAAGAAGTTAAATAGTTAAACAAGTTAAACAATAGGTTAAACAAATAACAAAAGTGACAAAAAGAAATAGAAAATTTCAACAAATCTACAAACAAGGGATTGAATCACTAATGAAGAACCTCCCAACAAATAAAAGTTCTAGCCCAGATGGGTTCACTGGTGAACCCTATTAAACCTTTGAAGAAAAATTGGCACCAATCTTTCTCAAACCCCTCCAAAAGATATGAGGACACATCCTAACTCATTTTGTGAAGCCACCAATACCCTGATACCAAAGCCAGAAAAAGACATCACAGAAAATAAAACTACAAGCCAATTATCTCTTATGAACATAGATGCAAATATCCTTAACAAACTACCAGCAAACTGAATTCTGATAAAGAAAATTTTGTACCATAACCAAGTGGGATTTATCCCAGAAATGCAAAGGTGGTTCAACATATGGAAATCAACCAATACAATATAACATACTAATAGAGAAAAAGGAAAAGGTCACATGCTCATCTCAATAGATGCAGAAAAAGCATTTGACAAAATACAATACTCGTTGATGATAAAAACACTCAAACATTTAGGAATATAAGTGAACTTCCTCAGCATCTATGGAAAAACCTGTAATTAACATAATTATTGGTGAAAGACTGTACACTTTCCACCTAAGATGTGGAACAAAACAAAGATACACACTTTCACCACTTCTACTCAACACTGAACCAGAAGGTCTATTCAGAATAATAAAGCAAGAAAGCAAGAAGTAACTCTATTCAAAGAAGGGCATGATCTTATATGTAGAATTTCCTAGAGAATTCACAAAAAACTGTTGGAGCTACTAAACGAATTCAGCTAAGTTACAGGATGCAAGATCAACACACAAATATCAGTTGTATTTCTATACAACAATGAACAATCCAAAAAGGAAATTAAATAAACAATTCCATTTACAATAGCATAAAAATTACTTAGTAATAAATTTAACCATGGTGGTGCAAGATTTTTGCACTGAAAACTACAAAACAGTGCTGAAAGAAATTAAAGAACCCTAAATAAATGAAAAGACATTTTGGATCCATAGGTTGAAAAACTATATCATTAAGACGGTTATACTCCCTGAAGCAATTTATAGATTTGATACAATTCCTGTCAAAATCCCGATGGCCTTTTTTTGCAGGAATGGAAAAGCTAAGCCTAAACTGCAAGGGATCCTGAATAGTCAAAAGGATCCCCAAAAAGAAAAAGTTGGAGGATTCAAATTTTCCAATTCCAAACTTACTACAAATCCACCGTAATCAAGACAATGTGGTACTGGCACAAGGACAGACATACACATCAATGGAAAAGAAGAAAGAGTCAATAAATAAACTCACATGTTTTATAGTAAACTAATTTTCAATAAGGGTGCCAAGACCATTAAATGGGAAGAAAACAGTCTCTTCAACAAATGGTCCTGGGACGACCAGACAGCCATGTAAAAAAGAATGAAGTTGGCCAGATGCGGTGGCTCACGCCTGTAATCCAGCACTTTGGGAGGCCGAGGCGGCAGATCACGGAGTCAGGAGATCGAGACCATCCTGGATATCATGGTGAAACACAGTCTCTACTAAAAATACAAAAAAAATTAGCCGGGTGTGGTGGTGGGCGCCTATAGTCCCAGCTACTTGGGAGGCTGAGGCAGGAGAATGGCATGAACCCAGGAAGCAGAGCTTGCAGTGAGCCGAGATTGTGCCACTGCACTCCAGCCTGGGCAACAAAGCGAGACTCCATCTCAAAAAAAAAAAAAAAGGAATGAAGTTGAACCCCTACCTCACACGCATTAAAAAAAATCAACTCAAAATGGATCAAGATCTAAATGTAAAAGACAGAACTATAAATCTCTTAAATGAAAATCTAGGGGTAAATTTTCATGACCTTGTATTTGGCAATGGTTTCTGAGATATGACACCAAAAGCACAAGCAACAAGAAAACAATAAATTGAACTTTACCGAAGTATAAAACTTGTGCATCTAATGACAATCTACAGAATGGGAAAAAATATTCAGAAATCATATAACCTGAAAAGGGTCTAGTATCTAGAATACATTAGAAACTCTTACAATGCAACAACAAAAAGACAAGTAATCCAACTTAAAAATGAACAAAATATCTGAAGACATTTCTCCAAAGAAAATAGTCAAATGGCCAACAAGCACATGAAAAAAATGCCCATTATATTAGTGATAAGTAAATCGAAGCCACAATGAGATACCACTTCATGTCCACTATAATAGCTAATTATTATTTTTACAAACTAAAATAGTAAGTGTTAATGATGATATGGAGAAATTAGAACCCTTACATATTGCTAGTGGGAAAGTAAAATGATGCAGCAAGGGTGGAAAACAGTTTGGCAATTCCACAACACATTAAACAAGACTACCATATCACCCAGCAATTCCACTAGCTATATAACCAAAATAATTGAAATATTTCAATTCAAACAAAAACTTGCACACAGCAGCACTATTCACAAAAGAGATCACTAAATCAATACATCACAAAGAAACAACCTAATTATACATCAACTGATGAATGGATATACAAAATGTGGTATATCCACAGAATGATTATGTGGCAATAAAAAGGAATAAAGTACTGATACATGCTACAACATAGATAACCTTGAAAACATTATGTTAAATGAGGGAAGTCAGACATGAAAGGTTACATGTTTTGGAACCAGGTAGAGGTGATGGCTGCACAACATTGTGAATGTACTGTCACTGAAATGTCTACTTTAAAATGGCTAATTTTTGACTGGGCATGGTGGCTCACACCTGTAATTCCAGCACTTTGGGAGGCTGAGGTAGAAGGATCGCTTGAGGCTAGGAGTTTGCAACCAGCCTGGACAACACAGTGATATCCTGTCTCTACAAAAAAAATTTTTAATTAGCCAGTCATGGTGGCAAACACCTGTAGTCCTAGCTGCCTGGGAAGCTGAGGTGGGAGGACTGCTGGAGTCCAAGAGTTGGAGGCTGCAGTGAACTATGATTGTGCCACTGAGCTCCAGCTTTGAGTGACAGAGATCTTGTCTCAAATAAAATGGCTAATTTTATAAATGTGAATTGTACCTCAAAAAAAAGGCCAAATGTACACCTATCATATGATGCAGCCAAGAGAAATAAGGCATATGTCCACTGTACACAAAGGTCAACAGAAACTTTATTTGTGATAACTAAAAACTGTAACAATGTATATGGATAAAACAAACTGTGGTATATTCATACAAGAGAATACATTTACTAAAACTCATTGAACTATACCCCTAAAATGGGTGACTTTTATTGCATACAAATTGTATACCAGATACTTGTTTAAAAGTTAACAATTTTTATTTAAAACAAAAGGATAAGTTTAAGATAAAAAGCAATGGCTAGGCGCGGTGGCTCACGCCTGTAATCCCAGCACTTTGGGAGGCTGAAGGGGGCAGATCCCTTGAGGTCAGGAATTTGAGACAAGCCTGACCAACATGGCGAAACCCTGTCTCTACTAAAATCACAAAAATTAGCTGGGCGTGGTGGCAGGTGCCTGTAATCCAGTTACTCAGGAGGTTGAGGAAGGAGAATCACTGGAACCAGGGAGGCGGAGGTTGCAGTGAGTCAAGAGCGCACCACTGCATTCAGCCTGGGCAACAGGGTGAGACTCCATATAAAAAAAAAAAAAAAAAAAAAAAAAAAAAAGGCAACTAAGTTACAAGTTTACATTAAGTTATCAATATATAACTAGTCCTCAGGAAACAGGTGTCATCCTCCCCTACCCCACCCCACCCTACCACCCACTGACTCCATATGTCCATTTTCATGTTTCTTCATGATTCTACTGTCATAGCAACACATAAGACCTTTCCAGCTCGGCTTCCAATAGTCTTGTGATATCCCAACTCCAAAATCAAGAAATCACATGAATGGTCTAGCCTGCATCAGATATGCAGCTCTGATATAAATACCCGTACCAGTTTTGTTGGGGAAGTGGTATGGGACTTTAAGTGGTATGGGGCTTTATGTTCCTTAGACCAACCCTACCCACTGGTCATGAGAATGATGTCCCTACATTGTTGGGCAGGTTTTTAAAGAAAAGCTGTGAGCAAGGAGATTAGGCAACTGTCTTAAGTGTTCAAACTGAAAAGGAAAAGTTTTCTGTTTTTTAATTCCCTAACATTTTGAATTAAGATACTTTTTATTACACCTAATATATACCACTCTTATAATTAAAAAAACTGTACCAAGAGTGTAGGGACCAGCCCCACAGATCGGTGGGTTTTTCTCCCCGTGTGCAGAGACGAGAGATTGTAGAAATAAAGACACAAGACAAAGAGACAAAAGAAAAGACAGCTGGGCCTGGGGGACCACTACCACCAAGACGCGGAGACCGGTAGTGGCCCCAAATGCCAGGCTGCGCTGATATTTATTGGATACAAGACGAAGGGGCAGTGAGCCATCTCCAATGACAGTTAAGTTCACGTGTCCACTGGACAGGGGGCTCTTCCCTGCCTGGCAACCGAGGCAGACAGAGAGAGAGAGAGAGGAGAGTGAGACAGCTTACACCATTAATTCTGCATATCAGAGACTTCTAGTACTTTCACCAATTTGCTACTGCTAGCTAAAAGGCAGAGCCAGGTGTACAGGATGGAACATAAAGGCAGACGAAGAGCGTGACCACTGAAGCACAGCACCACAGGGAGACGGTTAGGCTTCCAGATAACTGCGGGCGGGCCTGACTGGTGTCAGGCCCTCCACAAGAGGTGGAGGAGTAGAGTCTTCTCTAAACTCCCCCAGGGAAAGGGAGACTCCCTTTCCCGGTCTGCTAAGTAGCGGGTGTTTTTCCTTGACACTGACGCTATCGCTAGACCAGGGTCCTCTTGGCAATGGGCGTCTTTCCAGACGCTGGCGTTACCGCTAGAACAAGGAGCCCTCTGGTGGCCCTGTCCGGGCATAACAGAAGGCTCGCACTCTTGTCTTCTGGTCACTTCTCACTATGTCCCCTAAGCTCCTATCTCTGTATGGCCTGGTTTTTCCTAGGTTATGATTATAGAGCGAGGATTATTAAATATTGGAATAAAGAGTAATTGCCACAAACTAATGATTAATGATATTCATATATAATCATATCTAAGATCTATATCTAGTATAACTATTCTTATTTTATTATTTTATTATACTGGAACTGCTCGTGCCCCCAGTCTCTTGCCTCGGCACCTGGGTGGCTTGCTGCCCACACAAGAGGAAATTAAATATTTTAAAAATACATTTTAAAAGCTACTAAATCTTTTGGTGCCTCAGTTTCTTCATCTTAATATAGAGATAATAAAATGGTTGCGAGGATTAAATGAGAAAATATGTATAAAGCATTTTAAATTCATGAATATTAACAAACATTGCTCCTGATTTTTTCCCACTTGAAATGTCCTCTGAGCCTATAATTTCAATACTTATTTTTCCATATTGTTTATAAACCATATGCTATCACCAAAATCTCTACTAAACTACACAGAATTATACGCTATCATCTCAGAAAAAAGCCAAGCCTTAAAAAAAAAAAAGGCAACAAATTTTTGAGTCATTAACCCAAGACAAAATGTGTTAAGTTGTTAAAATAATAAGTACTCACTGAACACACACAGTTTCAGAGTATCATGACACTCACTGTTCTGCACTGTGCACTGCAGACATAAAAATTAAAAGGACAAGGGCAGTCTTGCACTATATATTTATAAGCAAAAAGCACGGCCTGGAGAAGTCTTTAAACCCATTTGAGTAAAATCTTAAGGGGAAATAAAAAGGCCAATGGCTAAATATGCATAAAATGTAATAAGAGATAGATTTGGAGAATTCTAGTAGTACTGATGGAACATCAGCAGGTTGGAAGAGAGTGGCGTAATACTATGAAGATGGTCCTTGGGAAGAGAAGTTGGTACCAGACTCTGAAGGGCTCTGTAAATAAAAAGAAAAGTTAAGAAATTTGAATTATATATGGTAGACAATGGGAAGCCATCAGAGATACTTATGGAGCAACATGTGGAGGGAGACTGAAGAGAGGCAAGAAATATTACTTTTTTAAAAAAGCATAAACTTTTGAGTTAAATCTAATTTCCGACTTCAGTTCCAACATGTTACTAGTTGTGTGAGAACAAATTACCGAACCCCTCTTAGCCTGTTTTCTTATTTGAAGATAATAACTACCTCAGCGATATTGTAAAGATTAATGAGAGAATGTATGTGATGCGGTTTTTACAGTTTAGTAACTCAATGTAATTGGAGATTTATGTATCATTTGCTATGTGGCACACACTATTCTAAGGTCTTTGTACATCTTAACTCATTCAACCCTCATAACAATCCTACAAAGTAGGTAACCTCATCATATGGTAGAGGGAAATGAAGCACAGAGAGGTTAAACAGCTTGCCCAGGGTCATCTAGCTATCAAGTGGTGGAGATGGGCTTCAAATCAAGGCAATCTGGCCCTAGTTCCATGTCTTTAACCAACACATTATAATGCCTCTCTAGGAAAGATCAAATCAGTGTTTTTAAAACTCATAGTATTTTCTAACCTTTCAGTTAAATATGCAGACTGTTCAATGCCATCCTCCAGACCTACTGATTCAGAATCTGAGATCTGAAGTGCAGGAATCAGCATTGAACAAATCCTTCAAGGTAATGTACACACAATAAATTCTGAAACTCACTGATTTAAGAAAGAGCAAAAATCCAATGAAAATAATTCAGGTAGAAAAAAAGAAAGAGATTAGGATATAGCGATCAATTTTTAAAAATTGCCATTTGTTGACAGCACATATGAAATGAGCAGAAAGGCTTAGAGAAGTATAGCCAATGTCTTTGTTACAAAGACACTATATGAAAAATGCTCATATTTTAACTATCCTAAACACCGAGTATTTAAGTCTATTCTTCCTGGCTAACACTTAAAACAAAAGTTCAATAGCAGGAAGAATGGGGGTGCTGGAATAGCCAGCACTGGATGAAGGAATGTCTTTATTCTGATTATTATGAAGTCCTACTTTTAAAAATATATTTATACATTTAAATGGTACAATATCCTGGTGTTAAAACCTTAAAAGGAACTTAAAATATCTTTTCGTATTAAGCTACACAAAACTGACGATTTTTAATAAAGATGTAAAACTTGTACACATTTAAAAGTTCCCATTTATAGTTTACACTTATGGCACACTTTTAAACCATTCCAGAAGGCATGACTTTACTACTGGGTTAGACAGAGTTCCATATTTCAGGTAGTTCATCATTAAAAATTAAAAAAAAAAAAAGCCCAAAACAATAAAACCCAAAGAAAACAGATGCTCAAAGCATTAGTGGATTACTTGCAAAAAGACTCCACAATAACCCAGTTGGCCAATGAATGAGGGAGGCGAAAAGGCAGGGCGGTGGAACTAAACCTTATCCCTATTGTTTGCAAACTAAGACCCTAGTGAATCACCACCGCTGTTACTATAGCCGGTTTAAATAAGAGTCTCGGATTTTTGCGGTACAAGAAAAATGTCAACCGTGAAAGAAAAATATCCGGGTTTTAAATACAAAGGATACTCGAATTTCAGTTTAAATCCCACCCAGGCATTTCAAAGACTGTCACTTCCCTGCAGTCCAGAGTTAATCAAGGTTGCCCGGGTATCTCTCTCAAGAGGAACGCGGAGCCACGTAGAGCATCTTTTCATTCTAAACCTGCCCCAACCTTCCATCTTTCATAAAAAGTGAGATTTAACTACTGTTGAAGCTTCAGCATTCGAGCCGAATTGGTGGAAGTAATAAACTACGGGTTAAAAAAGGCCACGGAGGATGCGTATAAACAAGGTTTACTCGCGGGGGACAGGCAGGGCCTCGGAATCCTCAACACAGAGCTGGCTGGCGTGCGCAACCGTCGAGAGCGCTGGTCCAGCAAACGCCCCCAGTGCGCCGAATTTCCGGTCTCCAGGCCGGGCCCCAGCACCAAACGTCCCCAAAAGCACTGCGAGGCCCCCGCTGCGCCGTCCGGCCTCCTGACATCCTCTCCCACCCCACGGTCCTGCTTCTCTCTCTGGAACGCTCTGCGTCTTCCCGTTCCCTATTTACTCACCAAGGAGAGCTGGGCAGAAGTTCCAGAGCGTCAGTGCCACTTTTCCCGGCCCGCTCTACGTCGGGGCACGCCGATCGCTAGCAGCCACATCCAACGGCCCACAGGATTCAAATTCGCCCACTTCCGCTCGCAAACCCGGAAAGAGCGGTCGGCCCCGCCCTCGAGGGGGTGGGACCCGCGGAGGCGCCTGGCTGTGGAGAAGAGCCCGTGCGCTCCTGCCCTTCTGGCGCTCCCACCCTGCTGCTCGGTGCTAACCTGGCTGTGTCGCCTTCGCTTGTTTGTTTTGTCGGGTCTCTCTCCCTATTTAGGAGCTCAGAAAAACTCCGGGCGCGGGGTCATTGTTTCCGCCTATTTGCTCTTGAGGGGATCCTCTTGTTTCCAAAATGGACAGAGGTGTGCTGAAGTTTCGTCACCTTCGAGGAATGGGGCGAATTTTAGCACGAACGGAGGCAGGGGGGGTTTTATCTTTCCCTTCATCCTCGAGGAGACAGCAGCAGCAGCAAGAAGGAAAAAAACAAACCCTCCAGGTACTTAGTGCAGCCTTTTCTGGGCCTCTCAGTCCTATCCCGGCACAGTCAGGGCTTTTAATTTCTTTCTGTCCTGGGTTTGGGGAAAACAAAAAGCCAAGTTCACCCATATTCAGCCAAAAGTTGAAAATAAGTGGTCGGACCAATTCCTGGTCTCAAATAAACTATTTGATGGTGTTAGAAGGCAATAAATTTTATTTCCCCCCTCTGATAACAGCTCACTTTACGAGGTTATTAAGTATTGTCCCATGAGATTATTGAAACAACAGTATCTTTTCCTTTATGGAGGACCACAGTATATCTTTGATCCAAAACGTCTTAAGCTTCTGAAGAGACATCTGGGAGCTTCCAGAAACTAAAGGAAGGACTGGAAATGCTAGGGGGTGAGGGGCACTAAATAACTCTGACCTTTATGGCTGTGATTGATGTTGCCACCAGATCATCCTCACATCTAATAACATTGAATTACCTAAACGGGTCAGTACAAACCAAACCATGACAGCATACCTTTAGCCTTTGTCAAAAATACAGTTTGAAGGCCGGGCGCGGTGGCTCACGCCTGTAATCCCAGCACTTTGGGAGGCCGAGGCGGGTGGATCACGAGGTCAGGAGATCGAGACCATCCTGGCTAACATGGTGAAACCCCGTCTCTACTAAATGTACAAAAAATTAGCTGGGCGTGATGGCGGGCGCCTGTAGTCCTAGCTACTTGGGAGGCTGAGGCAGGAGAATGGTGTGAACCCGGGAGACGGAGCTTGCAATGAGCAGAGATCGCGCCACTGCACTCCAGCCTGGGAGACAGAGCGAGACTCTCAAAAAAAAAAAAAAAAAAAAAAAACCATTTGAAAGGTTTACTAGATTTCTGGGAACCTATGCTACAGGTAATCTGACACAGGGGGTGTGTAAAGCTATTAACTGATGTAGTGTTTTTAACAGTGGAAGATAGAAAATAATCTGTGTCTACACATAAGGAAGGGGTTAAATACATGTGAGTTATGATACTTTAGCATCTGATATACTGACACTGAGGGCACTAAAAGTAATGAAGTAGATCAGCCGGTACTGAAATGAAATACTGAAAAAAGTTTAAGAAGGACTGTAGTATCCTTGTTTTAAAGTATGTGTGTGTATATGGTATACAAAGTTTTGGGATGGATACCTAAGCTGTAAACATCTCTGGGAGCGGGCTGGTAAATAAGAGTAGGAAGAGATGGAGAACTTTTACCTTTCACTTTATCACCAGTTGAATTTTTAAGATAATAAGCTTTTTTTAAATTTTGCAATTTTGTTCTTTAAGGAAGATTGTTAGAAATTGAATACATTCTAGATACAAAATCAGGTTTAATAAGCATGTAAATTTCTAATGTTTGGAGAGTCTATGTCCATTCATTCATTCAGCAGTTCTTTCTACAATTACATATAATGATTTGACCACACATTTTGTCATTCATGATATATTGTATTATTTTATGTTCCACATATCTAATATGACCCCATTAAATATATTGCTCCTTGAAGTTTCTTGAAGGCAGAAACTATGTCATGTATTTTCCTATGTCTTTCATAATTCTTGGCACCTTCCCACCATTAAGTCTTATCCTTCACAGGAATTAAATTCTCAAGTTGACCTGTATACAAAAGTTAAAAATGCCCTGGAAAAGCCACCCAAAAGATTATATATATATATGATTTTCTTTATACAACTCTGTGAGCAAGGTTTTTTTTTTTTTTTTTTTTTTTATTAGTTTGTTCCCTGAGTTCTCCTTGGTCAGTCCTTCTCTACAACCCTTAATTAATTCTTCAGTTTCTTCCGCTAAAATGTTGTCAAAGTCATTATTACCCCGCAGCCTGGCCATCACTTGGAATAATGAGATTCAGTTCTCATCAGTGGTGGAGAGCCCTGTAAAGTCATTCACATTTTTTTCCATAAGATTAGCCAGGCTTAATTGTATTAATTGTCTAGGGCTGGTGTTCACTGAGTGGACTATCTGGTTATTTGTGCTAATTAAAATGTTGTTCTTTTTTTTTCACCCAGAGTGAGTATAGGTGATTCTGAATACAAACAATATTCAAGTAATGTTACAGCATTTCGTGAACAAAAAAGATCTTCAATAAATACCCACTGACTAAATCAAAGAGCCTGAGTAAATACAACTTAAGGGCTTTTTTTTTTTTTTGAGACGGAGTCTCGCTCTGCTGTCCAGGCTGGAATGCAGAGGCGCAATCTCCGCTTACTGCAAGCTCCGCCTCCTGAGTTCACACCATTCTCCTGCCTCAGCCTCCCAAAGGGCTGGGATTACAGGAGTGAGCCACCGTGCCTGGCCACAACTTAAGGACTTTTGAAAGAAAATATTCATTACAGGATATACTTAAATCTAACAAACCTGGCCATCAGACCGGGCATTCTGAGAGCTTATAAGCATTTTAAATTGAGTGAAATTGATATAAGTATTCCACTTAATACATGCTGCAAAAAATGAAGAATAAAACTAAGAATTTTATTCAGTCTCTGATAATCCCTCAGTAATGTGAACTAGCTGAGAACTGAATTCTTAGAAAATTTTAGTCATAGCTAATGTAACCTCTCTTTCCTGCTTTCCTCTTCCTATTCAATCCATATACAGCAGAAAACAAAACAAAAACACTCCTGGGACCAAAGGTCATCAGTTTTACATGGAAGAAACAACATAAACTGCTTTGGCAGAAGAGTTCCTATAATCTACTCTAAAAGGTTTTTACCACAACCAACGTGAGTAACAAAAATGAAAAAATGCGTAGAAATAAATTTTAAAGAAAATTCACAAAATCAAATTAGAATTGAATTTAATTTAAAATAATTTTTAAATTTTAAATACAGTTTTAAAGAAATTTTCTTTAAAGAAAGATATAGAACCTGCTACTTTAAAATATAATTTGAGAACATAAGTGATTTCAATGTTCATATAGGAAAATTATTATGTAAGAATTGTTAAGACATATTAGAAAAAGAAAACAGAGGTCAGGAGTAGACAATTTGTCTTACTAGAGAGTAAAAACTTACCACAAAGCTGCTACAAAGAGTAGCCAAAAAAAAAATCAGACAAAAAATATAGTATTAGCACAAAAAAGAAAAAGAGAACCCAGAAAAATGAAACTATATAGAGAATATTAATATATTATAAAGGTGATATTTCCATTTCAGGAAAAGGATGGGTTCATTCATAAATTAACAAGAACTGGAAATAACTGGCTAGCTATATGGAAGATATAAAGTTAGGCCTGTACCTTTTGTGATATACCAAAATAAATTCTGGAAGCATTAAAGATTGAAATTTTAAAAAATAAAACAAAAGTATATTGGGGAGAAGTTTAGAACGATAACCATGACTTTAGGGTAGAAGAGACTTCTTAAACAAGGCAGGGCCGGGTGCAGTAGCTCTTGCCTGTAATCCTCGCACTTTGAGAAAGCCAAGGTGGGAAGAGCACTTCAAGCCAGGAGTTTGAGACCAGCCTGGGCAACATAGTGAGACTGCTGGCTCTATGAAAAACAATTTTTTTAAAAAAATGTAGCTGGGTGTGGTGGTGTGCACCTGTAGTCCCAGCTACTCAGGAGGCTGAGGTGGGAGGATCCCTTGAGCCCAAGAGTTGGAGGTTGCAGTGAGCTGTGCACCACTGCACTCCAGCCTGGGTGACAGAGCAAGACAGGAATCCTAGAAGCCATAAAATAAAAGATGAGTGCGTTTCATTACGTTGAAGTTTAAAATATTTGAACAGCAAAAGTCACCAAGACACATTGAAAGATAAATGAGAGACAATGATAAAATATTTATAAAACAGGACACTAGGTTAACAATTCTAATGTAAAAACTTTTATAATTGTTTTCAAAAAGCAATAAAAATGGGCAGAAGAAATGAACAAGTAATTCATTGAAAAGGAAATGAAAGAGGACAAGACACAAAAAATACCACAACAAAACCAATTTATTGGATTACAAAAATTAAAAAACAAAATCCCACACGGAGGTATGGTTACACTTTATTTTTTTTTTCTTGCTCTGTCACCCAGGCTGGAGTGCAGTGGCGTGATCTTGGCTCACTGCAACCTCCGCCTCCCAGATTTAAGCAATTCTCCTGCCTCAGCCTCCTGAGTAGCTGGGATTACAGGCATGTGCCACCACGCCCGGCTAATTTTTGTATTTTTTTAGTAGAGATGGGGTTTCATCATGTTGGTCAGGCTGGTCTCGAACTCCTGACCTCGTGATCTGCCCGCCTCGACCTCCCAAAGTGCTAGGATTACAGGCGTGAGCCACCGCGCCTGGCCAAGTGTGCACTCTTATCCACAGGAGCATACATTGCTACAACTCTTGGAAAGTAACTCAGGCTTTTCTCAACTTTGGGATTCTCCTATAGAAATAAGCATGCTAGTGCTTTTTGAAGCACTACTTATAGTGGTTGCTAACTGGAAACAACTATCAAGAGGAAGATAATTGAATGAGTTAGGGTACATCCATCCTGTTAGGAGGCTATCCAAAGTTGTGTTGCTTTGCCCCCTAAACCATTGCCTCCAGAGTTACGGCTATTGAACCCCCAAAGACATGCAAATAAGAAGGTATGGTATTCTTTAATTAGAGAAATAACAATGCTCTCTTATACTGTGAAGCTGATAAACCTGGCGCTCATTCTTAAATTAGCACCCACTAGAATTAGTATACACTTTTGGACTAAATTGTCCTTTACAGGAACTCATTCCTCCCCTATGTTAGCCATATTGAACTTCTGGTAACCCTTCCTGCCTTTCAGATGAATCAGATTTTTTTTACCCTCAGCCACTACCCACATTTGAAGCAGATACTTGACTCATACTTAAGGCAGATCCATCCCTGAATGTCTGTTCACTTTTATCTTCCACTTTGAGGATAAATTTCTAGCTTTCTCTCTAGCCTGTCTCCTCAGCAATACCTGTTAATATTCTGCCTGGTATCTGATAACCCCTCACTTGTCTGTTGCCTTGGTTAGAGACCATCCCTGAGATCTTAGAATGAAAGTTTTTAATTAAGTTTTCTGCTACTCAGAGCCCTAATAGAGTCATACTATAAGAAGTGTACTTTGAGGCCGGGTGCAGTGGCTCACACCTGCATTTTATGTGGCTCACATAAAATATGTCACAATCAGTTACTCCTCAGAATACAGGCCACTGTAGGACTCTATCCCCAAACTTCTACTTCACTAACCTCTAACAAGAATGTAAAAGCATGAAATAGAGGTAATTCTCTTCTCCCCAATTGACTTTATATCTTAATCATTCCTACTCTACTCATGATCTTGTTACTGCTCCTGTATTTACCTCAGGTTTGTTTTTTACTTCCTCCTTTAATGGTCTTTTTTTCTTCTTCCCCTCTCTGTGCTCACTATCCTTATCTGTTACTTAGGCTTCCTCTATGATTCTCAGCAATATTTGAATACTTTGGAATATACTTAGTATTTCTAATTATGGCATTAATGCTACAAAATTTTCATCTCATGATTCCAAAATAAATTAGCCTATATTATCATTATTATTATTAATTGTTGAGACAGGATCGTGTTCTGTCACTCAGGTTGCAAGTGTAGGGATATGATCATGGCTCACTGCAGTCTGAACCACCTGGGCTCCAGTGATCCTCTCATTTCAGCTTTTCAAGTAGCTGGGGCCACAGGCATGCACTGCTATGCCCAGCTAATTTTTTTTTTTAATTTTTGTAGAGATGGGGGAATCTCACTATTTTGCCCAGGCTGGTCTTGAATTCCTGGGTTCAAGTGAGCCTCCTGCCTCAGCCTTCAAAAGTGCTGAGATTACTGGTGTGAACCACTGCCCCCAGCCATAGCCCATATTGTTGATCACCTCTTGTGTAGAAGACATAATGATAATATCATACGAAATAAGTACATGACCATTATAGTGTATGACCCCATGATTAATAATAATTTGCCAAGCTTCTGCTATGCTGTCAGCAGTGCTAATATGTTTCTGAATGGAGTTGTATTCATTTTATCAAGCAAAAAGGGCTTGCTGCCTGATGCACTAAAAGCCAATATACAATGACACTGGGCTTTTGAGAAGAGAAAAGCTTTTTGTTATATGTCAACTCACAAGAAGACACGATTCCAGCTCAAAGCTGTCTCTCTGTGTTGGCTTTACTTTTATTAGAAAAGGTTTAGGGGGTGATTTTGAGACTATTAGGTTATTGGTGGAAGAAAAGGGGAGGTCTGGAAAGTCCTCAGGCACGCCCAGTTATCCCTTTGTGCCTCCTCATGGGTCACAGGTGCAAATTTAGGGGGAGTTAATATGAAATGTGGTAGAAATTCAGGCTGTGACATCAACAAACTTGCTCTGTGCAAACTCCAGTTGGCCACATTGTTTCCAACAGTTTCATTAATTGTTTCATCCAGTTTTTTAAAATCCCTCAAGTAGAGGGAGTTTCAGCTTTTCGGCAAGTTGTTTCTTTTTATTATTGACTATCCTTCAAATTCAAGGATGTCTGTTATTTATTGGTTTCTTTAACTCTTTGGAGCACAATTTCATTCATGTGTTTACTAATACGTTTCTTACATTCATTTGCCTGACCAGTCTTTTTATGTCAATTTTTGAACTTGAATTAAAATACATTTTTGGAAAAGTAGGTTGTCTGCTATCAAACAGAAGTCTTTTCTTCATTGTCTATTTACTTGCATCTTTTGATCTAAAGTGTTCATCTAACTGCTGTTCAGTGTCTTGTAAGTTAAACACACCTCCCCCTGGCAGCAGGGAGCAGCATCCAAAACAGCCAGTTTCAGGTCTTTTGTTTCAGGGTTGTTTGGATAATAAGTAGCTATATAGTAACCACAGTGATTTGGAATGACATCATATCTGCTGGGTAACTGTATGGATTTTACAAAGGACTCAAAGTTTGCTTGTAGCCAATATGAGACATGTGTTTTAATATAGGTCAAAGATGTGGTATGTTTATGTTAACATTACTCCTCTCTAAGTTGGTGTTTCAAACAAATGATTGTCTGGATTGCTTTTTAAAATTGCTGTCTTTTGGCCTGAAGTGTTTACATAGAAATCAGAGCCTCTTTACAGTTAAGAGTAACTCCAAATGCAGGAACACACATTGGTAATGCCACCCAGAATAAATCAAGTAATGAACAACATGCTTGAACTGAATCTTTAACATTCTCGGATACAATTGCTGGCAATCAAAACTGTTTTCAGTTTATTTTGTGTACTTTGATTTTTTAATTCCTCCCAGAATACTCGCAGAAAATGACTCCACAACTGAATTGATAAAGTGACTCAGTTATAATAAGCCCAATTCTTACCTGAGTGTTTTGTTGGGGGTGAAAGAAAACTTTAAATTCTCACAAAGGTCTAGGGCACAGAATCATCACTTAGGAAGCAGGCACTTGCTCAAAGTTTAGCTTCAACCCTTAGGGCCATTCTTTAGGAAACATTTTTCAAGGATACTAAGTAGTGCAATGTTAAGAGGCGAACTTGAAAGCAAAACAGGCTGAGGTTTAAATACTAGCTGTTTTACTTACTAGCTAAGTATGAAGTACCCAATCTTCTGAGCTTTCACTACACATTAATCAGATGTAAATAATAATAACTACCTGACAGGTTTCTTGTGAACTCTAAGTGAGAGGACATTTAATGGTAATTATAATTAGGCAAATGGGTAAGACATACAGTTAACATCCCCTTCCCTCTCCTGTCAATGGCATCTGGCATTCCATGTCCAGTATCCTTAGGCTTGTGAGCCACTGAAAGTCACAAAGGAACTCTCCTCCCAGGTGGATCTTAGCCTCATATTCCTTTTCTCTGCCCTTCAGAACATATGATACATTCCTCAATGACCTGCTGTCTACTTTCCACTTTGGTAGTGATTTGAGTTAATCCATGTTTATAGAAATAGCTAATAAACTAGCTCTAATAGGTCATATTTGTAGCTGAAATAGTCAGAATTTCAGGGCAGTTTGATGTAATGTTTGCTATTTAACCCCTGTACAATTTTTTAAACTGTTTGGGTTTGCAAGTCTAGTATTTCCAAATTGACTCACTTCTTAGGTATTGTACAGTAATAGATATTAAACTTTAGCCTTCCTACTGTGGTCATAATGGGGCAATGAGTCTTCCTGTAGGTGAGGTTAACTAATAAAAGGTATATGATTGGAAAAAAATAAAGGAAACTAACATTTGTTTAATGCTTTCTACATTCAATACACTGTGCTAAAACTAAATGTTGATTTACTTCATCTTGACAAAGTAGGTGATGAAACTAGGGCTTAATAAGATTAAATAATTTGTCCAAGGCCACAGTAGGCAGAACTGGTATTTTAACTACAGCTTGTTTGGTTGGACACAAAGCTTGTTCTTTTTCCGTTACAATATTTCAATTCACACACCCAGCAGAGACAGGAGCAGTGATAAGAAAACTAATATTAATCTAAAACAATTAGCTAATAGCAAAGTTTGTTTTTTTGTGAGAAATTTGCTTGTTCATCTATAGAACTGTAGGATGTTAGTTTGATAAAGAACCTCAGATATCATCTAGTTTTAGGTAGAGGCTTTGTTAATATTAGTACAGAGACGACTTTTTAGTACTAGACTGAAGGATGAATTAGATCAACAATTTTCAAAATGTGGTTCATGAAGTCAAACTATTTTCAAAATAATACTAAGACCGTTTGCTTTTTCACTTGTATTCTCTCACAAGTGTACAATAGAGTTTTCCAGAGGCTGCGTGGGGTGTGATATTGCAACAGACTGAATGCAGAAACTGATATGAAAATCCAGTGATTTTTTTTTCTTCTTTTTCTTTTTTTTTTGAGATGGAGTCTCGCTCTGCTACCCAGGCTGGAGTGCAGCGGCATGATCTGAGCTCGCTGCAACCTCCGCCTCCCAGGTTTGAGTGATTCTCCTGCCTCAGCCTCCCTAGTAGTTGGGACTACAGGCACCCACAACCACACCCCGCTAATTTTTTTGTATTTTTAGTAGAGACGGGGTTTCACCGTGTTAGCCAGGATGGTCTCGATCTCCTGACCTTGTGATCTGCCTGCCTTGGCCTTGGATTACAGGTATGAGCCACCATGCCCAGCCCATCCAGTGATTTTATATTAAATTATTCATCAGAGAGATTTACATAAAGGTAAAACAATGTCATCTCACTAAATTATTTTTGTTTTAGAAAACAGAAATATTTATGTTAGCATGTAGTTTCATAATGTTATTTTAAATAACAATCCCACCCTTCAGCCCAATGGTGGGCAACTGTGAATATGTTTCTGGAGCAGCTTGCACACAGCTTGCAGGAACCAGAATAGGCAAAAAGGATCATGTCCTACAAATATTGGGGATCTGTGCTGTGATCATCAATTGCTGCATCTGATCCCAGAGGTATAGGAAAAGAGGTGGTGGTCATTACGGTTGCACTAACCCCCTTGTTGCAAACCCTCCCACTTCTCTGGCTAAAGTAATATCCAGGAGGTTTAAACAGGCAGAGCCTTTTCTCTCCTGTTATTTTTCTCTGTCTCTCCTTATGGAAGCGAGACATTGAAGACTAGGACATTCAAAAGCAACTGCATGTGTAAGGAAAATTAGAAAGTCACCACACATGCCCAGGTGAAGGTGCAGGCTCAGCAAAGACCAGAGAAGGCCTTAAGTTTAAACCTCAGGCTGATCCTCAGCACAGACACAACCTATAACAATAACGGCAACAAAAATAATAATAAAACCCAAAACACCAGCAAAACCTAGGGAAGGGAGAGAACCTGATTTCCAAAGGTATGACATTATTAGATGCAAATATACAGTTTTCAACAACAAAAAAATCACAAAGCATACAAAGAAACAGGAAAGTATGGTCTTTTCAAAGGGAAAAAAACAATAAAGTATCTTTGAAAAAGACTGGATGGCAGATCTACTAGACAGACAATTAAACTTTAAAGACTTTGAACAACTTTAAAGTTGTTTAAGACTTTAAAACAACTTTCTTAAAGATGCTCAAAGAACTAAAGGAAGAAATGACAGTCAACAAAATGATGTCTGAACAAAATGGAAAAATCATTAAAGAAATAAAAAGCCTAAAAAGAAAAAAAATCGTGGAGCTGAAAATTATAGTAACTGAAATGAAAAAATTCACTAGAAGTATTCAAAGGCAGATTTGGGCAGGCAGGAGAAAGAATCAGTGAACTTGAAAATAGAACAATGAAAATTACTGAGTTTGAGAAACAGAAAGAAAAAGATTGAAGAAAACGGAACTGAGCCCAAGAGACCTATGTGACACCACAAAGCTAAACAACACAGGCATTATGGTATTCCTAGAAAAAGAAGAGAAAGAAAAAGAAAGAGAGAATATCTGAAAAAGTAGTGGCTAAAAACTTCCGAAATTTGATGGACGATATGAATATAAACATCCAAGAAGCTCAACAAGCTCAATGTATGATGAACTCAGAGACCCACACCAAGATATTATCATCAAAATGTTGGAAGACAAACACAAAAAGAATTTTGAAAGCTGCAAGAGAGAAGTGACTTGTCACAAGGGGTCATAATGAGAGGTGACAACGTGCTGGTGGCCCTCGCTCGCTCTCAGTGCCTCCTCGGCCTCTGCGTCCGCTCTGGCCATGCTTGAGGAGCCCTTTAGCCGGCCGCTGCACTGTGGGAGCCCCTCTCTGGGCTGGCCGAGGCTGGAGCCGGTTCCCTCTGCTTGCAGGGAGGTGTGGAGGGAGAGGTGTGGGCAGGAACCCAGGCTGCGTGGGGCGCTTGCGGGCCAGTGCGAGTTCTGGGGGGGTGTGGGCTTGGCGGGCCCCACACTCAGAGCTGCTGGCCAGCACCGCCTGCCCTGGGCAGTGAGGGGCTTAGCACCCTGGCCAGCAGCTGCAGAGGGGGTGCTGGGTCCCCCAGCACTGCTGGCCCACCAGCGCGGCACTCCAATTCTCGCTGGATCTCGGCTGCCTCCCCGCGGGGCAGGGCTCGGATCTGCAGCCCACCATGCCCGAGCCCCCCCATCCCCACTCCCACCCCCACCCCCCAGCGGTGGGCTCCCATGCGGCCCCAGCCTCCCAGACGGGCGCCGCCCCCTGCTCCACGGCACCCTGTCCCATTGACCGCCCAAGGGCTGAGGAGTGCAGGTGTGCAGCGCAGGAATGGCGGGCAGTTCCACCTGTGGCCCTGGGGCGGGATCCACTAAGCAAAGCCAGCTGGGCTCCTGAGTTGGGTGGGGACTTGGAGAAATTTTATGTCTAGCTGGAGGATTCTATATGCACCAATGGGCACTCTGTGTCTAGCTCGGGGTTCGTGGATGCACCAATCAGCACTCTGTAGCTAGCTAATCTGGTAGGGACTTGGAGAACCTTTATGTCTAGCTAAAGGATTGTAAATACACCAGTCAGCACTCTGTGTCTAGCTCAAGGTTTGTAAACACATCAATCAGCACCCTGTCTCTAGCTCAAGGTTTGTAAATGCACCAATCAGTGCTCTGTGTCTAGCTAATCTAGTGGGGACTTGGAGAACCTTTATGTCTAGCTGAAGGATCGTAAATACACCAATCAGCACTCTGTGTCTAGCTCAGGGATTGTAAATGCACCAATCAGCACCCTGTCAAAATGGAACAATCAGCTCTCTGTGAAACGGACTAATCAGCTCTCTGTAAAATGGACCAATCAGCAGGATGTGAGTGGGGCCAGAGAAGGGAATAAAAGCAGGCTGCCCAAGCCAGCAGGGGCAACCAGCTCGTGTCCCCTTCCACGCTGTGGAAGCTTTGTTCTTTCACTCTTTGCAAGAAATCTTGCTGCTGCTCACTCTTGGGGTCTGCACTGCCTTTATGAGCTGTAACATTCACTGCGAAGGTCTGCAGCTTCACTCCTGAGGCCAGCGAGACCACGAAGCCACTGGGAGGAATGAACAACTCCGGATGGGAGGAACGAACAACTCCAGACGCGCGGCCTTAAGAGCTGTAACACTCACTGTGAAGGTCTGCAGCTTCACTCCTGAAGCCAGCGAGACCATGAACCCACCAGAAGGAAGAAACTCCAAACGCGTTCGAACATCAGAAGAAACAAACTCCGGACACGCCATCTTTAAGAACTGTTAACACTCACCGCGAGGGTCCGCAGCTTCATTCTTGAAGTCAGTGAGACCAAGAACCCACCAATTCCGGACACAATAAGATTAACAGCAGATTTATCATCAGATACTTTGGAGGCTAGAAGACAGTGCACTTATGTTTTTTAAGTACTAAAAGAAAAAAAATTGTCAAATCAAAATTGTATTATAAAACCTAGTATTATAAAAATAATGTGTAACTTCATTTTTTCTAAATGATTTAAAAGACTGATACATTTAAAAATAAACAATTATTAGTCTAAAAGCTGTTATGATTATCACGGTTTGCAACTCCATGCTTTATTCTCTATGTAATTTAAGACACTAATGTGTTAGAAAGTTATTAGCTTATGGTTTTGGACAGTGTATAAAAATATAATTTTATGACATTGACAATCAAAAGGGTTGGGGATAGAGCTGTTAAAGAAACAGTGTATGTTATTGAAGTTAATCTGCTATAAATTCAAATTAGAGTGTTATAACTTTAGGGTGTTATGTAATCCCATGGTAACCACAAGAAAATAGCTGAAGAATGTATACAAAATGATATGAGAAAGAAATTTGAACATTTCACTACAAAATATCAACTCAACACAAAAGACAGTAATGCAGGAAATGGACAAAAAAGCTATAAGGCATATAGAAAACAAATAGCAAAATAAAGGAATAAGTCCTTCCTTATCAATGATTATTCTAAATGTAGGTGGATTAAATTCTCCAATCAAAAGGCAGAATGGACCAAAAAAAAAACAAAACAAAACATGATCCGACTATATACTGTCTCTAAAAGACTCACTTTAGATTCAAAGACACAAATAGGTTAACAGTGAAAGGATGGAAAGGGTTGTTCCATGCAAATAGTAACAAAAGGAGAATGGTAGTATCTAAACTAATATTAGAATGACTAAAATTAAAAAGACTGATTATATCAAATGTTAGCAAGGATATAGAGGAGCTGGAATTCTCATACATTGTGTGGGAATGTAAAATGATATGACCACTTTTGAAAACAGTTCACTAGTTTCTTAAAATGCTAAATACACATTTACCTTATAATCCTGTCATTCCAACAAAGACTTGCATACATATGTTCATAGCAACTTTGTAAATAACCCAAAATGGAAAATATCTAACTGATAAATGTATAAACAATACAATAAATATTACAATAAATTAAATCAACTATTGATACATAATATTATTTCAAGAATGAATCTTAATTATGCTTAGTGAAAGTCAGAAAAAAATACGTACTGTATAGTTTCACTTATGTAAGATTCTAGAAAATACAAACTAATTTATAGTGATAGAAAGTAGATATGTGGTTGCCTGGGGATTGGGTGGGGAATGGGGAGAAATTACAAAGGAGCACAATGGAATTTGGGGGAGTAATGTATATATTCAGTGTCCTGATTATACATGGTGGCGGTTTCATAGGTGCTTACATATGTCAAAACTTATCAAATTGTACTATTAAATATATATGACTTATTTTAAGTCAATTATACCTCAATAACATTGCTAGAAAAAATAGAGTAGAAGATTTTTAGGTAACTAACTATATTTGTCTCTTATTAGTTACAAACTTGGTGGCTTATAATACCACACATTTATTTTCTTATAGTCTGGAGGCTAGAAGGCAATCAATTTCATTGTTTCTTTTTTTTGTTTGTTTGAGACAGAGCCTCGCTCTGTTGCCTAGGCTGGAGTGTAGGGGGCGTGATCTCAGCTCACTGCAACCTACACCTCCCAAGTTCAAGTGATTCTCCTGCCTCAGCCTCCCAGGTAGCTGGGACTACAGGTGGGTGCCACCACACCCAGCTAATTTTTGTATTTTTAGTAGAGACAGGGTTTCACCATGTTGGCCAGGCTGGTATCCAAATCCTGACCTCAGGTGATCCACCCACCTCGGCCTCCCAAAGTGCTGAGATTACAGGCGTGAACCACCAGGCCTGGCCAGCCCCAGTCAGTTTCCCTAGGCTCAAGTCAGAATATTGGCAGGGCTTGTTCCTCCTGGAAGCGTTAAGGGAGAATCAGTTTCCTTGCCTTCTCCAGCTTCTAGAGCTGCGTTGCTTGGCTTATGGTCTCTTCTTTCATCTTTAAAGCCAGCAGCATTGTCATCGTCAAAATTCTGTTTCCATTATCACATGGAATTTTCCTGTTCTGTTTCAATTCTTCCTCTGCCTTCCTCTTAAGAAAGATATTTTTGAATATTAATTCTTTTTGGAATTAAGCCTTCCTCAAACCAGTAAAAAAAACAAAACAAAAAAAAAACCGAAAAAAAAAACCCAGACCATTGGGTCTTTGGGATTCTGTTTCATTTTTGCCCTTAAATCACCTCTCAACTGAATAATTTTGTTCAAGTCAAATTGCATCAAATGGCCACCCTAATTCTAAATTATACTTGGTGAAATTATGCCATATAGATAATTTAGCACACAAATTTGTTATAGCATAAATACATGTAAAAACCAGGAGCCAACCCAGAGTTGTTGCAAATATAGGTTTAGACTGAGAAAAAGCCCTAAAGCTGAAAGTATTGCTTATGTATGTCATGAATCATTTCCCCAGCCTAATGGCTATGCCATCTCTATCTGTAAATCTCACTAATTTGCAGCTTCTGTATAACAAGTTTTAATAAAAGCTCTCACCAAACCAGGCATCCACAGACAAAAGAGCAAAACAAAAAACTCAGGAAAATTTACGTTAAGTTTTAAGTGACAGGAGGAAGAGTTTGTCTAAAGAATGCCTATACTTTTCAGTCTTCAGGTCCAGCTTGTGAAAACAGACATTTATTGGGGCCTGTACCCATTGTTTCCCTAGGAACATTCTGCTTAAGGGCATGATACAAAGACATATTTGACAAGGACAGACAAAGACAAGTAATGTTATTAGTACAAAGGCAGATTTCCACCAAGATAAAAGTTACTTTATCAGATAATGAAAAGATTCCTAAAACTAATTCCTAATTACTAGGAGGCAAAAATAAAGCTGAGATTTGGGAGTTCAACAAAATGTATTCAGAGCTTGGCCCAATGCAATATTTACCTCCCTGTTATGGTCGGAGATACCCTTTGCCCACCAAATGGGAGGCTTAAACGATTTCTGAAGAGTGTACTGTCCAGAGCCTTGGGGCCATCGTGAAGAGCCTTGGAGCCCTTCATTGGTTCTTGGTAAAACCTATAAGATCATTGAATTCAGCCTCCCTGAAAAGTTCACCAAAACAATCTGTTAATAAGACAAGGCTGAGTTTATTCTTACTGTGGTGAGGGAGAGTGCTCCCTTGATAGATATTTTTAGTAATACCTGATAGTGGAGAGGACAAATTCAGGATATTTATAAAGTTTGGGGGGATGTTTTAAGGTACTTATTTTAATATGAAGGCTTGATTAAGATTGGATAAAAATTATGATGCAATAGTTTAGGAATTGTGATCCCAGAAAGGCAAGGATTTTGAAGCAAATCTTTGAAGTCTTTGGGAATAAATAGTCATTTGATGCTATTTATTAAATAGGTGAAGAGTTTGACATTCATTTAAATGAGTTTTTCAGGGAATTCTTGAGAATGATAAATTTTTTTGTGTGTAGCATAAGAATGGACGTATAGATAGTAGAATCAAACTGAGAGTCCAGAAATGCCCTTATATTTATGATCAATAGATTTTTAAAAATTGTATTGAGGTAAATTTCACATAACATAAAAATCAACCACTTCAAAATGTACAATTTAATGGCACTTAGTACATTCACAATGTTGTGAAACCATTACCTCTATCTATTTCTAATATATTTTCATCATCCCCAAAGCAAACCCCATAACCATCAAGCATGTACTTCCATCCACTCATCCTTATCCACTGAAAAGCACTAGTCAGCTTCTTGTCTTTATAGATTTACCTATTCTGGATGTTTCATAAAAATGGAGTCATATAGTCTGTGATCTTTTGTGCCTGACTTCTTTTACTTCACATAATGTTTTGGAGGCTCATCTGCATTGTAGCATGGATCAGTACTTTATTCCTTTTTATTGCTGAATAATGTTCTATTTTTTGAGATAGGATCTTACTATGTTGCCAAGGCTGGTCTTGAACCCCTGGGCTCAAGTGATCCTTCTGAGATGGGGAAGGAAATAGAAGAGGAAAAACCCTGATCTGGGAATTTCATATTATGCTGCTGCCCAGGTATGCCAGTACCATGGTCGACAAAACAGATCAAACCTGACATAGAAACTAAAACTAAGAGAAAACTATGGACAGGCGTTCTACCCGATATCCAGCAGCCCTCTTCGTGGAATATGTGCCTTCCACAGAGGAAATCGATAGGATGCTCATAGACTGGGAAAAGCAAACTGAAGCATGAGACAAATATAGCCCAAGATGTCCCTATAATAATGATGCAGATATTGACTACATTAATGAAAGGGATGCTAAATTCAGCAAAAAGGTAGAAGGATTCTATGGAAAATATATAAAGCTGAAAAATGTATAAAGCTGAAATTAAACAAAATCTAGAAAGAGGAACAGCCATCTTAATCTCCTTCAGGAACTGTTTTGATTGCCAAATTGTACCAGTAAACCAGGACTCTGTCTGTACCTCTCCTTTAATAAGTTGTAGAGAGATGTTCTATGAATGTCCATGTATTTTCACGCTTACATATTCTTATTATTCACTTATTTTAGCAAAGACTATCTTCTATTTCTGTGTTTAAAGTATGTGTTTAATGTGTGAAACCTGCTGGGCTTAAAATTCTTAGCTACAAATGTATGAGTCATTGTTGTCCTGAAATTTGTCATATATCTGATCTGAGCTGGAGTTGAACTTGGCAGCTTCAGGAGTATGATGCTAAACTGATACTAATTTTTTCTTGCAAGCTATGGTAGATGGTGAAAGGAGGGTAACAATGGCTACTGGAAATTCACCCTAGGCCCTCCTCTTCTACAGAAATAGTCACAATTACAGGTGCTTGCCTGTTCCGTGCTCTACCCCCACAGCCCATGTGCATTTATGTGGGCAAACATAGGGAATAGGAGGCTGATCCTCTAATAGCCTTCAGTAAAATGTCACCTGTCAAAAAGCAAATATCCTTGGAAGAAAGTAAAACATTTGGTAGAAGTAGTATTTAAAATATGTATAATACAATTTGGCAAGGAAAAAAGCCTAATTGGAGTTTAAACCTTATTTCAACTGTAACTAAAAAATTAGAACATGAGGCATGTGTAGTAATTATGGGAAATGCAGGACAGAAAACCTGAAGTTAGGACTACGCCATAAAAGTGAAGGAGATTTTCTATTTGCGTCATTTTTTTTAAACTTGCGATCTTGGAAAGGCTTTATTTCTACTTCATCATGATTTCATATAGACTCAGAGGTGCCATTATGTGTTTGAATTTGGTATCCTCTTGACTTTTTGTAGTGTTTTTCCTTAAGGAAGAAAATTTTGAGTAAACTCTGTACATTGCAAGTTAATCTTTTGACAATAATTAAAAATGTTGTTGCTGTTGTATCATCAATGCAAGAAGACCAACAATAAAAGTACAGGACAAGGAAATTCACAAGATAATTACAGTAGAACAGACTGAGTCACATTTAGGTGATGGCGAGGACACAGTAGCAGTATATACAAGGACCCAAAGATGTGCAAATTGAGTAGAATAATGTATGGATTACACAGTGAATTTTCTAAGCCCATCTGAGGACTTTGTACCTTCTCAAAAATGTCCTGTATCCCCTCCAGTTTACAGAATATCTTTCGTGTCTACTGTGTGCCCTGTTATATAATAAAAGTATGACTGGGATGAATGAGATGAAAAAGTCAGGCATACTAGAAGGAAGCTCTGATTTAGTGAATAATGGACTGTTAAGTAAAGATGGTAATAGAAATGCATATTAATAAAGGTATGTATATTCAATGTATTATTAATAGAGAAATTATAACATTATGATACAGTCATATAATTATAGAATGAGGTAGATCTATACTGACATGAAAAGATGCTTATAATATGTTTCAATAAAAAGAGGTTTGTAACTGGGCATGGTAGCACACACCTGTAGTCCTAGCTACTCTGAGGGCTAAGGCAGGAGGATTGCTTGAGCCAAGGAGTTGGAGGCTGCAATGAGCTATGGTGGCACCACAGCATTCTAGTCTGGGCAACAGTGTGAGACCCCATCTCTAAAGAAAGATTTTAAAAATTAAAAAAAAATCAGTCAAGGGTACCCATTTTACTTCATTTAATAATGTAAAAAGGACTGCATTGATAGGGTTAAATTTCCAAGATCCTCTGCTCTTTAGGGATGGACTAAATGGCTAGTATCATTGCTTGCAAATGTGTCTCAAACTTGACGGATCATATGTTAAGAAATAAAGTTTACTAACTTTAAATCCTCCCCTCCTCCAAAAAAAAAAAAAAAAAAAAAAAGATCCTTTCTCCTCAGCGTCTTGAGTAGCTGGGATTACAGGCATGTGCCGCCACACCCAGCTTTGAATAATGTTCTAATCACATGGACATATCACATTTTGTTTATCCATTCTTCAGTTGATAGACATTTGGGTGGTTTCTACCTTTTGGCAATTGTTAATAGTGTTTCTGTGAACATTTGTGTACAAGTATTTGTTTGAATACCCGTTTTTAATTCTTTTGGATATATACCTAGGAATGGAATTGCTTGATCATATGTTAATGATATGTTTAACTTATTAAGGAATCACCAAACTGTTTTTCACAGTGGCTGATCCATTTTACATTCTCACCAGCAATGTGTGAGGGCTCTGATATTCTCTGCATCCTTACTAACACTTGTTTTTGTTTGTTTTTCTTTTTTAAAAAATTATAGCTATCCTAATTGTGTGAAGCAGTACTTCATTATGGTTTTGATTTGCATTTCCCTAATTAACTAATCATGTTTAGCATCTTTTCATGTGTTTATTGGCCGTTTGTATATCTTTAGAAAAGTGTCTATTAAAGTCCTTTGCTCATTTTTATTTTTTTCTGTTGAGTTGTAAGAATTCTTTATGTATTCTGCATACTCGTAGACTCATATCAAATATATGATTTGATATATACCCCATTCATTGTTTTCTCCCATTCATTGTTTAGTTTTCTCTTTATCATGTGCTTTGATGCATGAAACTTTAAAATTTTGGAGTCCAATTTATTTTTTCTTTCATTGCTTGTGCTTTTGATGTAATTTCTCAGAATCCGTTGCCAAATTCAAGGTGATAAGGATTTATCCCTATTTCTTTTTCATAACAGTTTTATAGTTTTAGCTGCTACATTTAAGTCTTGAGTTTATTCATTTTGAGTAAATTTTTGTAGATGGTACAAGGTGGAGATCCAACTTCATTCTTTTGCATGTGGCTATTTAATTGTCCTGATATCTTTGTTGGAGAGACTGTTCTTTCTTTATTGAGTGGTTTTTTTACTCTTGTCAAATATCAATTAGCTACATATATATGGGTTTATTCCTAGACTCTCAGTTCTATTCCATTGATCTATATGTCTGTCCTCATGCCAGCACTATACTGTTCAATTATTATAGCTTTGTGGTAAGTTTAGATGTGAGGAAGTATAAGTCTTCCAACTTAATTTTTGTTTAACAAGATTGTGTTAGCCATTACGGGCAATTGACTTTTGACAAAGGTGCAAAGACAATTCAATGGAGGAAAAAAGAGTCCTTTAAATAATTGGTGCTAGAACAATTGGCTATCCACTTGCCAAAATGATCTGGATGCCTACCATACACTACACACAAAAATTTGGACTCGTATCATACACTACAGACAAAAGTTAACTCAAAATGGATAGTAGACCTAAATACAGGAGCTAAAATTTTAATGCTCTTAGAAGTAAACATAGGAGTAAATTGTGACTCAGGGTTAGGTAATGATTTCTTAGATTCAATACTAAATCATAGTGATAAAAGAAACATTTGGTAAATTATACTTCATCAATATTTAAAACATTCATGCTTCAAATGACATGATCAGGAAAGGTAAAAGACAAACCTAGAGGCTGGAAGAAAATATTTCCAAATCATATAATTTGATAAGGGACTTGTATCCAGAATATATTAAGAACTTACAACTTTAGGGGAAGAAAGTCTTTTTCTCTCTGCCCTTCTCTGGCTGGTGCCCTGTAAATTAAACGGACAAAAGAGATTAACAAGAGAGAAACAAACAGGAGTTTATTAATATGTGCATTGCACATACACGTGGGAGCACTTAAAGATGAGTAACTCGAAGGGGTGGTTAGAACTTGGGCTTACATAGCATCTTAATGAAAGAACCATACATTTTTAGAGAAGCAACAAGACAAAGCAAAAGGACTTTCAGCTTCTGGGGTGGCAAGTTGTAGGAAGGCAAATATATGGGGAAACTAATGGTAGATAAGGGCTAGTTTTAGCAAGGTTTGTTATGCAGATTCCATTGGTGACATCCCTAAGCAGATAAAGGTCTAGAGTTCCCTTTAGCTATTAACTTCTGTATTTCTTGATAGAGGAAATTACAAATTTATGTCCTGCTTTTTGGTAAATAGGGGAAGAGCAGAGAGCTTTCCTTGTATCTCTTTCTTCTCAATTGCCTTTAGCTCAAAATAATCCTTATGCCAAAATGGCGTAATTTGGGGTGGCAAATTTTGTTATCCTTCACAACTCAACAAGAAAAATACAAATGATTCAATTTAAAAATAGACAAGGGGTTTACATGGACATTTATCCAGAAAAGACACACAGATTGTCAGTCAGCACATGAAAGGATGCTCAATGTCATTAGGCAGTAGGAAAATGCAAATCAGAACAACAAGAGATACCATAAGACATATAACCAATAGATGTATATTTTTAAATCCAGAAAATAGCAAGTGTTGATGAAGATGTGGAAAAATGAATACCCTTATGTATCAACTACTGGGAATGTAAAAATGGTTCAGACTTGTTGGGAAACAGTATGGTAGTTTCTTCAAGTGTTAAACGTAAGAGTTACCACATGACCCAACCATCCAAGGAATCTATCCAAGAGAAATGAGAGTATGTCTTCACACAGAGACTTGTGCACAAATGTTCATAGCAGCATTAGTCATAATAGTCTCAAAGTGAAAACAACCCAAATGTTCATCGACTGATGAATGGATAAACAAAATGTAATATATCTATAAAGTGGAATACTATTTAACAATGAAAAGGCACGAAGTGCCGATACATGCTTCGACATGGATGAATCTCTAAAACAGTATATTCAGTGAAAGAAGACACAAAAGATCACAAATTGTCTGATTCTGCATATATGAAATGTCCAGAATAGGCTAATCTATGGAGACCAAAAGAGATTGATGGTTGCCTCACACTGTTAGAGAGAGATGGGAATCGACTGCAAATGGGCACAAAATTTTTGTGTGGTGTGATCAAAATGTTCTAAAATTATACTGTGGCAATTTTTGCACAAATATTTAATTGTAACAACTATTATTGCCTTCTATATCCAACATGGGTGAGTTTTATGGTATGTTAATTACATCTCAGTAAAACTTCTTTTGAAAAATTGTTTGCATCTTTTGTCCGTTTGGGTAAGAGTTTCCTGGAAAAGTAAATCATGTTGATGAAGATGGAGGGATAATAAAGTCTTGTTAATAGAGACAGCAGAATAGTGAAGTCATATTTACATAGACAGTAACTTATTTTGTTATATATGATTTCAATTTTCAAAATAAATATGTATATATTTATTTTTAATCATAAACACATCAGATCGTGATAACTGCAGTGCAAGTATTAAAATATGGTATGTTACAGACAGTAAACTGGTGGCTATTCTAGATTAAGCATTCAGAAAAGACTTTAATAAAAAGATGATATTGAACCTGAGTTATGACTGATAGAAGCTAGCCTTGTTAATATGGGGGTGGGAGTGGGTGGAGGGATGGGAAGAGCATTCCCACAAAGAAAATAGCTGGTACAAGTGGAAACTCTTTTGTTAGGCAGCAACCTTTGTTGTTATTTAACTCTTCAATATCCATTCATTTCTCTAGACATAAAAACAACACATTTCTGTACTTTGCCAGTGCTCAGCAAACTTCAATTTATCATGTTCTATGTTTGTTTCTTTTTGTTATAACTTTTTTTTTTTTGAGACAGAGTTTTTGCTCTTGTTGCCCAGGCTGGAGTGCAGTGGTGCAGTCTAGGCTCATTGCAAACTCCACCTCCCGGCTTCAAGTGATTCTCCTGCCTCAGTCTCCTGAGTAGCTGGGATTACAGGTGCCCACCATCATGCCCAGCTATATCTTTTTATTTTTATTTTTATTTTTTATTTTTAGTAGAGACAGGGTTTCACCATGTTTTCCATGCTGGTCTCGAGCTCCAGGTGATCCACCCGCCTCGGCCTCCCAAAGTGCTAGGATTACAGGTGTGAGCTATCGCACCCAGTTGTTTAACTTTTAAGAAACATCTTTGAGCTATAATTTGCATACTGTAAAACTCACCTGTTAGATGTGCAATACAATGGTAGTTAGTATATTTACAGACTTGTGCAAAAATGACCAGGATATAATTTTAGAACATTTTGATTACTTCAAAAAGAAACCTTGCAAATTATGCGACTCCTCTTTTTGTTGCTCTCCTTTTATTTCTCTCTCTCTCTCTCTCTCACTAATCAATGGTTAAGTGAAAATTTTATCACTGTTCTATGTTGGCCCACTGACCAGTAACTGGGAACAACTACTTAAGAGCATCTTCCAACACTAACATATTCATTTTTTTCTTTGTGGTTTTCTTTCTTTCCTGAACTTCCTAACTTGTTCTTTAGTTGATGGTGTAATCTCCATTATCCTGAGGAAAACTAAAATTGTTATAGCAAAAATCAATGCAAATTTTACCATTTTTAAACTTCAGGTAAGTCTCTTAAGAATAAAATAGGCTGGGTGAGGTGGCTCATGCCTGTAATCCCAGCACTTTGGTAGGCCAAGGCGTGAGGATCGCTTGAGCCTAGAAGTTTGAGACCAGCCTGGGCAACACAGTGAGACTCCATTTCTACAAAAACAAAAAAATATTAGCCAGGCATGGTGGCACATGCTTGTAGTCCCAGCTATTTGGGAGGCTGAATTGGGAGGATTGCTTGAGCCTAGGAGTTTGAGGCTGCAGTGAGCTATGATTGTACCACCGCACCCCAGCCTGGGTGACAGAGCGAGACCCTATCTCTGGAAAAAAAAAAAAAAAGAATAATAAAATGTTAAGGTTCTGAAAAGAAAGAAGAACATAATTAGTATTAAAACAAAGATAAGAAACTAAAATAGATGCAGATGTACCTGATCCCTTCCAAGGTCCCTACCTACCTCCTCAGGATACCTACTCTGTCCAAGACTTTGTTGAGCATTCAGTTTAATGCAAATGTGAACACTTTCCTCTTATTAACAGAACACTAGTAAGGTCCTTCTCCTATGGGAAAATGGAATCTTCCTAGGGAGGGTGCTCCTTTAGGGACCTCCTAGACTACCCCCAGCTATGGCAATATCAAAGGGAAAGCCCTGATGGTATCAGAGAGAGTCAGCATGGTGGGGAGACCTCCTCTGACTATAATTCATTCACTAAACATTTATACCAGGCACTCCAGACTCTGACTGTGCTGTGACTTTATGAAAGTAAAATTTAAGTGAACAGTGCACTGTAAAGAGTTATAATTTGGTAGATTTTGCAATAAATATTTATAAAACTTACTGTTTATAATAGTCCTGAATAGAAGTTTCACTATATTTTCATCTATTCACATAAATTAATGTCAATAGCTCTTGTCAATGTTTTTACACTGAAACTAAGCTCTTTAAAAACTATTAAACATTCCACTAAATAACTTCTATACTTCTTCATTTGCTTTTTGAAAATAGTAAAGTCAGCAGGAGGGGAGTCCTTGCCAGCATTTATTCAAGTTCCCTCCTGTTATCCTTCTCTTGCTTCCAATCAACTCTTGCTAACCCTTGCTAACATTTTGTTTGCAGAGAGAAGATGTAAATAAAAATTTTCATTATAGAAGAAATAATAGGCTTATTTCAATAAAATTCTGATTAGAAGCCAAATACTACACATGGTGTTTCTCCAGTCTCTGAATTTTAAATGAAACTTTTTTTTAGCAGATTCTTCTTGACAGCTAATATATTGGCTGTTCATTAATAATTATTTCTTTTCTAGACATAGGGTTTTACTTTGTTGCCTAGGCTGGAGTGCAGTGGTTCATAGGCATGATCACAGTGCACTGCAGCCCAAACTCGCGGCCTCAAGTGATCCTCCTGCCTCAGCCTCCTGAGTAGCTGGGACTACAAGCATGTGCCATCACACCTAGTTCTATAATAATTTATAATTAAATGTATTCTAGAAATACACTTCCTTTATTTTTACCCTACTGTACTCCTTATATTAATTTTTTTCAAAACATTTATTAAACAGCTACACTAGCTAAATATTAGAGGGATACAAAGATACATAAATGCTGGCACAGCCTAGAGAGAATGCCAGACTCCTCTTCTCCCTCATCTAACTTCCTGACTCTACCTAGGTGTCTCTTTCTTGAGGTCTAGTTTCTTATGGGATTTTCTCTCTCTTCACCATGGGGCAGGTGGGATAAGAACTGTGTAGAATGTGCCTTAGAATTATCTGCCGAATAGACAAGGTGGGAGTATTTATTCTCAAATTCCTGTCCTGTCTTAATCTGTTTTGTGCTGATATAACAGAATATCTGAGATTAGGTAATTTAAAGTGAACCAAAATTTTTTCACTTATAGCTCTGGAGGCTGAGAATCTCAAGAGCGAGGGGCCAGCATCTGATAAGGGCCTTCCTGCTGCATCATCCCATGGCTGTAGGGCAAAGAGTGGGCAAGAGAAGGAGAAGGACAGAGTGAGTGCACGCAATGGGAAAGTGGGCCAAATTCACTCTTCTATCAGGAAGCCACTCCTGGATAACTAACCCACTCCAGTGATAATGGCATTAATCCATTCATAAGGTCAGACCCCTCATGACCTAATCATTTCTTTTTTTTTTTTTTTTTTTAATACTTTAGGTTTTAGGGTACATGTCCCCAATTTGAGGTTTTTTTTTTATTTTTCCTTTCTGCCTTGTGTTTTTTGTCCC